>NC_083572.1:6779914-7072414 GCF_027579695.1 Neoarius graeffei | reverse complement strand
TGCCATGATTAGTGCCTCTGTGCTGTCTGTCAGTCCTGCATTATCCAGCCACTGGTAGGATTTCTTGATATCAGCCACTTCCTCTATCTGACGGTGGTACATGCCATGTAGGGGTTTGTCCCTCCAGGTTGTCTGTTCCTCCTCTGCACTCTCATCAGGGTTCTGCTGCCTGAGACATTCATTTAGCAGTTCATCCTTTGGGGCCATCTTTCTGATGTATTTTCGGATTTTCGATGTTTCATCCTGGACTGTGGTCTTGATGCTCACTAGCCCTCGGCCTCCCTCTTTCCGCTTAGTGTATAGTCTCGGGGTGCTGGACTTGGGGTGGAACCCTCCATGCATGGTGAGGAGCTTTCTAGTCTTGATATCTGTGGCTTCTATCTCCTCCTTTGGCCAGTTTATGATACCAGCGGGGTATCTGATGACTGGTAGTGCGTACATGTTGATGGCTCGGACCTTGTTCTTACCATTCAGCTGACTTTTCAGGACCTGCCTTACTCTCTGGAGGTATTTGGCTGCGGTTGACTTCCTTGTGGCCTCTTCATGGTTTCCATTAGCCTGTGGGATGCCAAGGTACTTGTAGCTGTCTTGGATATCACCTATGTTGCCCTCTGGTAGGTCAATCCCCTCAGTCCGGATCATCTTGCCTCTCTTTGAGACCATCCGGCCACACTTGTCCAATCCGAATGACATCCCTATGTCATCGCTGTAGATCCGGGTGGTGTGGATCAGTGAGTCTATTTCTCGATCGTTCCTGGCATACAGCTTGATGTCATCCATGTAGAGCAGGTGGCTGATTGTTGCCCCACTACGGAATCGGTACCCGTAGCTGCTCTTCGTGATGATCTGACTGAGGGGGTTCAGGCCTATGCAGAACAGCAGTGGGGATAGCGCATCTCCTTGGTATATGCCGCACTTGATGTTGACTTGGCCTCTAGGGTTGTCTTCCACATTTCCATTGAGTTCTGGATGAAGGTCCTTAGGTTCCTGTTGATCTTATACAGTTCCAGACATTCCAGTATCCATGTGTGTGGCATTGAGTCGTAGGCTTTCTTGTCAATCCAGGCAGTGCACAGGTTGGTCTGTCTCTTCTTACAGTCTTGGGCGACTGTTTTATCGACCAGTAGCTGGTGCTTGGTTCCTCTGGTGTTACTGCCAATTCCTTTCTGTGCCTCGCTCATGTATTGAGCCACATGCTTACTCATTTTTGCCGCAATGATGCCTGACAGGGCCTTCCATGTTGTGCAGAGACAGGTAATTGTCCAGTTGTTGGATGGGATGGGTCCCTTCTGGGGGTCCTTCATGATTAGGACTGTCCTGCCTTGGGTTAGCCATTCTGGGTGGGTCCCATCCCTCAGCAGCTGGTTCATCTGTGCTACTAGGCGTTCATGGAGTGCAGTTAGCTTCTTCAGCCAGTATGTATGGATCATATCAGGGCCTGGTGCTGTCCAGCTCTTCATCTTTGACACTCTTTCTTGGATGTCTGCCATTGAGATGGTTACTGGTTCTTGTTCTGGGAGGTTGCTGTGGTCAGCTCTTAGGTTCACTAACCATTAGGCATCGGTGTTGTGTGATGCCTTTCTTTCCAGTATTTTTCCACCTCAGCTCTTGGTGGGTCTGACCGGTTGTTGTTCCCCTGCCACTGAGAGTACACCTTGGCTGGTTCAGTGGAGAACAGCTTGTTTATTCTCCTGGCCTCTCCCTCCTTGGTGTATCTCTTCAACCGGGTGGCCAGAGTTGTTAGTCGCTGTTTGGCAGTTTCGAGTGCCTCTGGTATGGAGAGTGAGTTGTACTTCCTGGGTGCCCCTTTATTCACCATGTTCCCTTTCTGTAGTTCAGCTAGCTGGCTAACTTCTCTCCATGCTGCCTTTATCTTGGCCTCTAATCGTCTCTTCCATGGTGGATACTGTTTATGTCCCGAGCCCACCTTGTGTCCAAGCATCTCCATGATTACTGTTGCTGTACTGTGTATCAGCTTGTTGGTCTCAGTGATGGTTCTTGTGGAGATTGTCTTCAGAGCAATCTCCTAGTTTCCAAGGAGGGAGAGGCCAGGAGAATAAACAAGCTGTTCTCCACTGAACCACATTCACATCTACTAGTAGATCTTCTGAAGATACTTGACAACTCAGCTTCGGTATTCGTCAGGGGCTCCAGGTTTCCAGTTGGGTCACGATCTTCCTTCTCAGGTCAGCAGCTCTTGTGTTGAGGCTGTTGGGGCTTGGTACCCAATCTCTGGTTGTGAGGATGATGATGACATCTCCCCACTGACCTGTCTTCCTGGCTCCCCCTTGCCGTAGCATCGTTGTTGTATTTCATTAAATCAAGTCCTAAAGCAAAAGTAGCAGCAGGGACACTTTGACACGGTCTGATTTGCCATTATTCCACACTTCAACACCACTGATTCATTTTATCTTATTTTGGCCAGTGTCACTTCTGTGTTGTTGTATGAAACACCGTATTTACATCCAAGAAATAGAACTAATTTAAAGCTAGACGGCCTTCCGATTTCATAAAATCGGTGGAATTTAGTTCCCTCTGAAATGTGCTCATTGTGAGATGTTTATTTCTGTAATATCTCACAAAATATCAGGCCCCCATTCCCCCTCAGGAGAATAGCATTAATTTTACAGCATGGATAGCGATAACGACAGTGTTCACAGTGAAAGTGAGTTTTACTACCCTGAGGAAGAAGAAATAAAAGAAAACATTTCAGGAGAAAGCTAAAAACCTGTAACTGTTGCTAACGCAGAGTAAAAACGTGGCTGAATCCTGAATGACTCAATTTTGTATAAATAGAGGACTACATAGGTGGCAAAATGTAGTTTTTTTTCCTGCCATGGAAGTGCACTTGTATACCGAGGAGGAAGCCATTTGCATTACAGCCGTGAATGAGGATTCAAAATGGCAGCTCGCCTTGCCTCAGTTTTCCCTTTCGGGCACTCTCGTTTTCTGTTAGAATTTGGTAAAGAAAAAAATAAATATCATTTACCAGCTTAAGGTCGGTCCGTATGGTGAAATACCGTGACCTCGGCCTTGAATACTTACCTCGGCCCAGAGGGCCTCGCTCAGTACTTTCAAGACCTCAGTCACGGTATTTCACCATACAGACCTCCCAGCTGGTAAATAACACATTTCTTCTTGCTTTCTTTCCATTACTGTAGTCGGTCTTTCACATTTCATTCGCACACTCATGTCCTCCATTTTTCTCTCCTGTTTTAAATCTGTATCCCACAATGCCTTGCGTGAACGGGGAAAGCCCACCATGTGATGTGATGTATGATGTAGTATCTTGAATTGTGTCATGGTGAAGCAGGAAAAAATAGTGGAGAATTTAGGGCCATGTGGAGATATAAATTCATTAATTGTTCCAATTTTATTAGTTTTTTTTTTAAATAGAAGTCGGTCCACTAAACAAAAATAATTGGGTGTCGGGGAAAATTATTTTTATGACCTACACTTGAAAAATCTGAAAGGCATTCTAGCTTTAAGTCGAACTAATGCAGTGATCTCAAGTGTTCAGTATTGTTTTTTTTTAAATATTCACACGATCGCCTAAACGTAATCTGTAATATATTTTGTCCGTCTCGTGCGGTCTCAGTGCTCTGGTCGGCCTCGCTGTATTATACCCATGTGAAGTGTCTGAGTCAGATGAAAGATAACTTGCATTCCACTGCTTAGTGCTAAAAGATTCTCAGTGAGTCATGCAGCTCTGTTCGACAGTGGAAACACCACCCTCTTATAGAGCGCTAATACTGGATTAAAGCTTTAATACCGGACACAGTGGAAGATTTCTTTCTGCTTATTGTCCCTGTGCACCCTGAAGCACTAGACTTACAGTAGTAACTCTAATATACATAGAATTGTATAACATGGGCAAATAAAACAGCAAGCGCAAACTAAGGAACCCGTGATGAGAATGACCTGCAAAAATCATAAAAATGGCACCATTAAAAGTGCAGTCAGTGATTTTTTAAGTTGGCACATTTTGTGTAAATTTTGTCCCCACGTTCTTTTAGCTTCAATAAAACATTCGCTCAAAGGAAAATTTCTGGATTTGATATTGCACCAGGAGAAATAGTTCACTACAAGGAGGCTTTGTGATGAAGCAAAGTGTCGGTCGTGTTCTCCGGAAATTGAGAGAAACACTTCAGGGGTTCTGTTTTGGTAAAGATAACATGGAGGCACGCACAACAAGAAGGATCTACATGTCCAAGTTCTCCAGTTTCCACCCACCTCCCCAAAAAACTGCCCCAGGTGTAAATATGTGTGTACAGTACGTGGTGTCCTGTTTTGGACTGTGTATCCTGCTTCACACCCAGAGTTCCCAGGATTAAATAACTAACGTACTGAAGAATGAATGACTGTGTTTTTGGTTACGTAGATTTGAAGGAAACACTCCGTACAGAGGCTGCGTATGTTTATAGTTTATCGTTTAACTTGCACAACTGGGCTCCAAAAATGAACCGCAGGCTCACGAAACGCAATGCAAATGTTATTCATTGCTCTGATTAGCTCTGCAAAGGCAGTTCTGCATAAATAAACAGCGAATCAAATATCTCTGAATATACATAATCGATGTATTAGTCAATTATATGATAAGTACTTTTTTTTTTTAGAAAATAAAGTACAGTATTATACCCACATTCACTGGATATGAGCAATCGCGCGCTCTGATTGGCTATTCTACAACTAGGATATCAGCTCACATACTGTGAGTAGAGAAAAACAAAATGGCGGCGTGTGTTGCTGAACCAACCAAGGACGAAATAAAAACTCTACTCGAAAACAAAACCCCAAAAAATAAAAAGTAACAAAATATGGAATGAAAGTGTTTAATGGTAAGAATGTGTATATTAGGGTTGGGAAGATTCACCGATTTTGCATCGGGGAATCGATGCGAACCATACAATGCGGTTGCATCGGTTGGCAAACATCTGAATCGGTTAAAAATTCGAATGGGATCAAGATGCATCGCGACTAAAATATCTGCATCGATACGAACCGAATAATATCTATTATTTAACTTTTTAGAAACTGGCCTGTTTCTGGGTTGAGTTATCTATGCAGCCGTCACTGGCTGATTCAGCTCAACTCTCGTCTCGCGCGAAGAGGCGGGCCAAGCAAACAGCAGAAGAACAGCGGTCAGATTTTGAGTCAGAGGCGGCCAGCGAAACATGGAAGAATCTGAAGTAATACATTCACCGGTTGGCTTTAAATCAATAGTTTGGAAAAGTTTCGGCTTTTACAAGCGAGGTGGAGAGCTGGACAAATCTTTGTCAACGGGTTAATTTTTTGTTAATTTACTAGTTATTATATTGGATGGGATCCACTATCCTAAAATCTCATGGCTTTTTTTTCTTTTTATTATTAGTATAAATCTAATTCTTTATTAAACCTCTTTCAAAAACTTAACGCAGCGTGAGCTGCTTAGGCTAACATAAAAATGTGGCAGAAAGTTAATTGTTCACTATTCAGGTCTGAATTTTGAAATTGTGTAATTCCTGTTTTTTTTTTTTTTAAATAAAAGGCACGGCCAGTGGTAATGCTTTAAGTGCCAGTACTTGAGAAATACTATGCATTCCATGGTATAATTTTCTTCTGCATCGCATCGTATCGAATCTCACTGCATCGCACTGTGTTAAAATGAAATCGTACAGTATCGCACTGTATCACAGTAGGTTGGAAAATCGTATCACATCTTACCATTGGTAATTTCATGAATCGTTAATGTATCGAATCGTTGGCAGTGCATCGAGATGCGTATCGTATCGTGTTGATGATGAAGATTCCCATCCCTAGTGTATATGCATATATATTTTTATTTTTCGAGAATTATTATTATTATCGCATTTTTCACAAATTGCTCCTGTCATTTTGCCGGTTTGTTTACATTCTAAGCGTAAATGATTTTGTCGGACGTTTTGTATTAAGTTTTTATTTATCGAACTTGCAAAAATTAAAAATGCTCCGTTTGTCAAAATCCAATGAATGTGGACAGGATAAAACAGTTATTCCACTCAATCTCATCGTACATAGCTTACAGCCAACAGTACCTTCTAAGGTACTTATTTCTACCGTTTATATACTGTTTGGGAACACATAACACATATTTTTGGCCCTAAAAAGGTACACATAGTTACCTTGAGGTCCAGTAATGAGCTCTAAGAGGTACATTAGTGTAAATTGTACACTGGGGGACAGAAATGGACTCCTACTGTAACTGTACCCCTGTTTCTGACAGTGTACTTACATTTTACTTCAATAGGACACAAACTGCGGACATTTCCGGATCCCTGTCCCCCAAACTCTGACTCTAACATGGAGCAGGAGGATCTGATTGAAAGGGATCTGACCCTGACTGTGCTGCTCCCAGACGGACATGAGAGAACTGTTACTCTGCATGGCAGGTGAGGGAGAGCGAGAGAGAGAGAGATAAAGAATGTGTTAATGAATAACTTGAGAGGAATGCAGACACCATGGGATAATGTGTGTGTGTGTGTGTGTGTGTGTGTGTGTGTGTGTGTGTGTGTGTGTGTGTGTGTGTGTGTGTGTGTTTTTTCCCACAGTAAACCAGTGATGGACGTGCTGGTCATTCTGTGTGCTCAGTACCATCTGAATCCCTCAGACCATGTGATCGAGCTTTTTTCCACCAATCACAACAAGCTCAAGTTCCAGCCCAGCTCTCTGATTGGCTCTCTGGAAGCTGAGCTCGTTGCGCTTAAACCTAAACAAAGTGACACCAGAAAGACCCCGAACATACCTGTGGTAAGCGAATACGAATCGCAACTCCCCCTCCCAATCTGCGTTTCCTTAGCTTGCTGTTGGATTCTCAATTCTGATTGGCCAAAACGCCTTGCATAACAACACGAGGTTTATTTTAAACGCGCTCCTTATAATACGTTGACGTTTCCATAGCAACAAGTCATTCACAGAGACTTGGCTGACAGACTCGAAATATAAAAGGGTTGTTGTTGTGTAACAAATTAAGAGTATAATCAGTGATTTGATGTGATGTATGTTCAAGTGTTCTGTGAGGTTTATTTGACAGTTTTGGAAGGAGTCTCCAGTGTTAGTGATTGTTCCAATCCAAGATTAAAGCTGTAACTTTAGGTTTTATAACTTTAGGAGTCTTCAGAATGGATGGGTTTGTTTTCTGGTCTCAATAAAATGACAAGCTGCATTGTTTGGTTTTTTTTTTTTGTGTGTTAAATTCATTCAAGAGAAAAAAAATAGAAATGAATGTATATAGCTGCTATAAAATAAGAGAACAATAATAGGAGCTTGTTTCATGGACGTTCCACAGCGTTAAATATAACTATAAATGGATAAAAAGTACAATATTTTTGTTTGTATGTATGATAAAGTTATTCGATGAAATCGAGTCGTACGTGAGCTGATAGCGGACGAGGCGTGTAGCACCAAGTTGGCTCTAATCCATGTATGATGATGTTGGAGCCATATTTATATTCAATTTAGGTTTGTAAAACATGTTGCCATATAGTTATTTTCAATGCATTTTTATTTAGTTATATAACTTATTTTGTTAGTTATACTTACCTGGTTACCTGGACAAAAAGTTATACTTATCAGATGTATACTTGCCTACCTGAAACTTTAATTGATTTCTTGCCATATGACTGCGGACACGCCCCATAGACGTGCCGATGGCACGAAGCCTGAAGTTTAATCGGTGCTTCCGGCTTGTGTTTGCTAGGATGGCAGTAGATAGGAAAAGTTTTCAGACCGCAGAAACCCAGGAACTCAAGACGTAAGAACTGTTAGAAATACTTTGTTTGTTTTACTTCCTTTGTTTGCAACTGGAAAGAGAACTGGACTGGATGGAATAAAAAAACACCAACTTTACTTCATCTTTGCCGTGAGTGCTTAACTGACTGCGTGTCGGGAACCACTTGCTCCATCCTCACTTGGCGTTCTGAAAAAACGCCAAAACAGATGAGGTTGAGTGGAATAACTGTTTTATTCTATCCACATTCACTGGATTTTGGTAAACGGAACATTTTTATTTCTTTTTTTTTTTTTGCAAATTCGATAAATAAAATCTTTATACAAAACATCTGACAAACTCATTTCCGCTTAGAATGTAAACAAGCTAGTGAAATGACAAGAGCAATTTGTGAAAAATGTGATAATTCTTGGAAAAAAAGGATGTTTTTATCATCAAATACTTTCATTCCATATTTTGTTTTTTTGTATTTTTGGGGTTTTGTTTTCGAGTAGAGTTTTTATTTCATCCTTGGTTAGTTCAGCAACACGCTCCGCCATTTTCTTCTTCTTTAGGGTTTTTTTTGGTGGTTGGCAAACCAACTTAAAGGTGCATTACCGCCACCAACTGGGCTGGAGTGTGGAACTGGAGATATTAGGGGAGGGAAAAAACTATATTCTTTTAGCTATTTCTGTTTCTTTTAAATATTTGACGACAAAGTGATGTATCTGACTTGATGCGCTCCGCCATTTTGTTTTTCTCTAGTCACGGTATATGAGCTGATAGTCTAGTAGTAGAGTAGCCAATCAGAGCACGTGATTACTCATATCCAGTGAATGTGGATAGAATAAATGTAGATATTGTATTTGTTGGCAGATTGCTGTGGTATAAGTGGAAGAAAACTATTTACAACATGTTAGTTTCTTTGGTATGGCATTGATTTTCTTATAACAGCATGCCACGTTGTGTTTTGTTCCTTAGTTAATTATCTGTTTTTGTTTTTCAAACCATTTTAAACTCCCAGGCTACAGTGCGTCTCCTGATAAACTACAGGAAATCCCATAAGGCTGTACTGCGAGTCAGTCCCAGGGTTCCCCTGGCCGAGTTGATGCCAGCTGTGTGTGAGAAGTGTGAGACAGATCCAAAAACCACCATGTTGTTGAGAGACAGCCAATCAGAAGAGCCGCTGGATCTGACTAAAACGCTCAACGATTATGGCATCAGAGAAGTGTATGCGAAAGGTATTTATTTTATTTTTTTGGGGGGGGGCATAGAAATTTTCTGGAGAGGTTCTGGAACCAGTGGAGGAACTAAAAAAAAAAAAAAAAGTTAAAATACAGTTGTGGTCAGAAGTTTACATACAGTGACATAAATGTCATCCTGGATATGAATATCATGGCAATATTTGGGCTTTCAGTCATTTCTTTGGATTGTTCTTTTTCTGTGGCAGAATGATTGTTCAGCATACAGCTTTAAGGCTGCTGGGCCATAGAAGGTTCACGCTGCATGCTGCACGCTACACGTTCACGTGAAGAATCGGACCCTGGGCCATTAAACTTCATGCTTGGGTGTTCACGTGTTGCGTCTGTTCTACTTTGACCGAGTAACCAACAATATGGACTCTTCGGATGACGACGATTGCCTCATTCTGCTTTTACTGAGACAGAGGAAGAGAAAAAGGAACAGAATTTGGAGCCGAGAACACTTCCTTCTGAGAGAAACCCGTGGTGAATTTCACCGAACATTCTATAATCTGCTTGACAATCCCGATGAAGAACTATTTTTCAATTATACCATTCAATTATATTTTTTCTGAAGTTTTCCCCTGAAAGCATAGCGTTATCTCCCTAGACCCGTTCTGATTGGCTGGCGCGGCGGTGACCGCATGCATTGACTGGAATTTCCATCTTCACGCCTAGAAAAAAGTGTGCATGTTCATTTCACGCTTCACGCGTGAAGTGTGCAGCGTGCAACGTGAACGCCGTTCTATGGCCCAGAGCAAGTCATGCTACGTTTGTCCACTTTTCTTTACACGCGTGTAGTGTGTAGCGTGCAGCATGCAGCGTGCAGCGTGAACCTTCTATGGCCCAGCTGCCTAATAAAATAAAAAAAACCTAGAATTTGGTGCACAAGTTTTAATTTTCTTTAGGTTTTCTGAAATCAACACAGGATCAAAATTATACATACAGGGTCAAATTTACATACGCTCACTTAGATTATTAATTCAGAGGTTCTGAAACTTGCAAAATGTCTCTTATCTTGCCAAGGCAGAGGTCTCTTAACTTCCTGTTAGTGATCATGACTGACTACAGCTGGTAGCTTCTCTGTGCCTTCATAAAAAAGGTTTGTTTACAGCACTCATTGGATTGACCAACACACAGTGAAATGGGAACGTCCAAGGAGCTCAGTGCAGATCTGAGAAAGAGGATCGCAGATGTACACAACTCCAGAATGTCTCTTGGAGCCATTTCCAAACAACTGCAAATTCTAAGATCAGTTCAAACAATTGTATCCAAGTTATTGTGAGGTGTAGTCACTTTGCCAAGCCACTTTGCTTCAAGAAAACCCAAACTGTCACCCTCAGCTGAAAGGAAATTGGTTTGGATGGTTAGGAACAACCTGGGAACCACCATGGCACAGTCCTGCCATGAACTGGAAGCTGATGGATCACTGTCTACAGTTCAGATCACCATGGACTATCCAAGAAATAACCACCTGCTCGAAAATTGACACCTTCAAGCTTAACTAAAGTTTGAAGCTGGTCACACCGACAAAGAAAAAAGCCTTCTGAACGATAGCTGTATGGTCAGATGAGACAAAGATTGAGCTGTTTGTCCACAATGACCACCATGTACAAAGGGATGCTGTACCAGCTGGTGGTGGTGGTAGGGTCATCATGCTCTGCTGCCAGTGGAACTGGTTCATTGTACAAAGTGGATGGAATAATGAAGGAGGAGGATTACCTCAGAATTCTTCAGCATAAACCATCATAAACTTGAACATGACTTGGGAATTGCAACAGGACAATGAACCCAAACATACATCAGAGCTGGTCGTGGAGGATAAAGCAGGCTAGCATTAAGCTTAAAACAAGTCCTGACTTCAACCCTATTGAAAATATATGGACCGTACTTATAAGTCGAGTCCATGCTAAGGAAAAAAAAATTTAATTGAACTCTCTACCATGAAGAGTCGTGAAATATCCAACCAGTATTCTGCCAGAAGCTTGCTCATGGTGAACAAGAATGTTTGGTCAAGGTGAATCTTACGAAGAAACATTTTACCCAAATATTAGGTGTGCTGTATGTATATTTTTGACCCTGTGTTGATCTCAGAAAACCCAAAGAAAATTAAAACTTGTGCAACAAATTCTAGGGTTGTCACATGTCACTGTAAACTTCTGACCACAACTGTAGCTTTGCAAAATGTGCTATGTTGAGAACATTGTTGGTGAAAGAGGTTTTGTTTTGTTTTTTTTAAAAAAGAGGTTTAGTCATTCTGTGAGCCAAGTATTTGATCAATGAGTAATTCTCACTATCAGTCAGCACATCTATAGTTCCTGGCCTGTAGGGAAAACATTACTCTGGAGCAGGAACTGAAAGGATTCCTGGACGTTCAAATGGAAATGTGCTTAAAGGTTCTTGGATAGGTTTCTATAGAGGAAAGTTCCAGGAGCCTTAGCTGTGAAGATCTTAATATTGGTCTTGAGAGACATTTTTTTTTTTTTTTTAATCCTTTTACAGTTGTTTCAAGTTCTCCAACTGACCCAGCAGCACTGATTCAGAAAGGTACTGAAACATGTTTACTGAAAATGTCAGCTATTTGTGCGTGTTAGTGTTCATTTCGTACAATTTGTGGTGTTTCTACATAAAATTACAAAATAAAAAGTGATGTCTATTCAATTCTATTCATTTTATATACAGTACTGTGCAAAAGTCACACCAAATATTGACTTTCATTTATTACTGCTTACTGTTTATAGTATCCCCCCCCCCCCCCCCCCCCTTATTGAAACATTTCATTTCATTATTTTTTTAAAGCCATTTTCGGTTAACAGCATTTCTTTCCATGTGCCTAAGACTTTTTAATGATTAAAGTTGATCAACTTTTGTTTTATTGTTTCAAAATGAGCGTAAAATCTGCTAAAATGGTGATTTTAATATAACGCTGCTCATCTAGTACCAAGAGCAATAGTTAATTTACACTACCGTTCAAAAGTTTGGGGTCACTTTGAAATGTCCTTATTTTTGAAAGAAAAGCACTGTTCTTTTCAATGAAGATCACTTTAAACTAATCAGAAATCCACTCTATACATTGCTAATGTGGTAAATGACTATTCTAGCTGCAAATGTCTGGTTTTTGGTGCAATATCTCCATAGGGGTATAGAGGCCCATTTCCAGCAACTCTCACTCCAGTGTTCTAATGGTACAATGTGTTTGCTCATTGCCTCAGAAGGCTAATGGATGATTAGAAAACCCTTGTACAATCATGTTAGCACAGCTGAAAACAGTTGAGCTCTTTAGAGAAGCTATAAAACTGACCTTCCTTTGAGCAGATTGAGTTTCTGGAGCATCACATTTGTGGGGTCGATTAAATGCTCAAAATGGCCAGAAAAATGTCTCGACTATATTTTCTATTCATTTTACAACTTATGGTGGTAAATAAAAGTGTGACTTTTCATGGAAAACACAAAATTGTCTGGGTGACCCCAAACTTTTAAACGGTAGTGTATAGCTTGTGAGATCTGAACTCTATCCTTCAGTGGTTTGTCCAACTCGAACAGTGAATTATGCAGAAAAGTGCCATCATTGCTTCATGTATCACTTGTTGATATAAATACAGAGGTGATTATAGAAAATTGCGCACTCTGATTGGTCGAGAAATTCAGACTATTCCTTGATAATTACCTCAAGCGACTCGGCAAAACAGCAGCCAGTCGCTTAGTCACCGTAAGTGAGGAAGAATCACAAATGATGAAAGAAAATGCTGTTCCTAAAAGCACTAAAGATGCTCCGAAGTTTGGTCTAAAACTATTCAAAGGTGACGTGAGATTGTGATTTATTTTATTGATTTCAAAACAAAGTATTTTATGTGACTCGGCGTAGATAAGTGACGCAAATCTGCGCCGCAAAGTTATTACGTTTGCGTCCACTTTTGAAGTTTGAAATAAATTATTTTTATATGATTTTTTTTAAATAATCACCTGTGTATTTATATTAAAAAATATTATTCCTCTCAGGCTTGGTGAATAATGACCTCGACTTCATCTCTCGGTTATTATTCACGGATATTCACTTCACCTTCAGCGAATAATTGTTAAATAAAATAAAAAAGGGGAGACTGTTTGCTTACTTTACTCGGTTTGTAAACAAACAGCATCATGAACACTAAGGTGTTGTCAAAAGTCCTGGAGAAAAAAAAAAACCCTGTATCATTTGGAGATGGAGTCTAAATAATACAGTAACTCCCCATGATGCTCCCACCACCATGCTTCACTGTTGCAATGCTGTGAAGTAATGTACTCATCTCATCTCATTATCTGTAGCCGCTTTATCCTGTTCTACAGGGTCGCAGGCAAGCTGGAGCCTATCCCAGCTGACTACGGGCGAAAGGCGGGGTACACCCTGGACAAGTCGCCAGGTCATCACAGGGCTGCACATAGACACAGACAACCATTCACACTCACATTCACACCTACGCTCAATTTAGAGTCACCAGTTAACCTAACCTGCATGTCTTTGGACTGTGGGGGAAACCGGAGCACCCGGAGGAAACCCACGCGGACACGGGGAGAACATGCAGACTCCACACAGAAGGGCCCTCGCCGGCCCCGGGGCTCGAACCCAGGACCTTCTTGCTGTGAGGCGACAGCGCTAACCACTACACCACCATGCCGCCCAGTAATGTACTCATTTTTCATATTTTAGTCTTTTTTTTTAAATCTGTTTCAAAATAAAGTATTTTATGTGACACAAGTCTGCGCCATGATGTTATTACATTTACATGCTGCTTTTGCAGTTTAAATTTTTTTTTTAAATAATCATCTGTGTATTTATACTGAAACGATTATCTGCCTCAGGCTGAGTGAATATCGGGGAATAATAACCGAGATGAAGTCGATATTCACTGAGCCTGTATCGCTGTTCAGTTGCGTGTGCGGTTTTCCCGGATGCGATGTGTGTGTTTGTCTGTCCAGATTGCAAGAAGGAAAACTTTGCGGTGCAGGAGAAAGTCCTGGGAGAGAAAGAGAATAGAGGATTTCTCGGCTTGTTTAGGAGAAGCAAGAAATCGGCTGAAGAGGTCTGTTGGACATCGCTGTCTCTTAAATGATCAAGCTCTTAGCTTTAATGTCATGGCTCAGTATGAACTGTAATGAATTATTAATTGGTAATCACAGTTGCTGCTGTATGAGTCACCTCACCTTCCATGTGCACCTTTGTACCAAGAGCAGATAGATATTCTGCCTGCCATGCGATGCGTAATACTGTAAAGATCACCTTTTACTATGTGTGCTTTAAAATGCGCAAGAACTGTTTGATCATCTCATTTCCCTGATTATTTTAACAACCATGAAAGCAGAATTTGGGTGTTCGTTTGGGTGTTTTCTGTATCTGCTTCAGACATCTAATTAGCCTTTGCTGCTTCCTGTTTCCTGTTCCACCCTGTTTCTTCCCCCCCCCTTTCCTCCAATGACAATAGCCTGCCACCACCACCACCATTAGCACCGCCACCTCTCCGGTGCTGAAAGATCAGCATGCAAACAATCCAACCAGCTCCAAAGCCTCGTCCATGACGTCTTCTGAAATGCCCAAGAAGAGGCGGGCGCCTCAGCCTCCCAGCATGCCCGGCTCGCAGAGCGTCTCTTATGAACTGAACTCTAGTCACCAGTCAACACTGCCGTCCATCGATGATGAAAAACAGGTGACGAGATGAGCAGAAATGTATAGTGATCTTGAGAAATTCAGGCATCTCTAGTGCTGTGGATGTGTTGTCTTTACCGTTCTTGTTTGAAATAAGAATCCAATCATTAGAAAAGGAGTTAATCTGAATTATTCGAATTACATGTACGCAATATGGCCAAAGGTTTGACGACGTGATCACATTCGTATGTATTTGTTGAACATCTCGTTCTAGATTTATTCCCCCTTTGCTGTTATGATTGCCTTCCAAGATGAGTGGAGGTTTTCTACTAGATTTTGGGGCGTGGCTGGAGGGATCTGTGGTCATTCAGCAACAAGAGCAAGAGGGATATTGGCCTGGGGTGCAATCGGTGTTCCAATTCATTCCAAAGGTGTTCAGTACAGGACACTCGAGTTGTTCTACTCCAAATTTAGCAAACCATGTCTTCATGGAGCGTGCTTTGTGCACAGGGGCATTGTCGTGCTTGGACAGGTTTGGGCCTCTTGGTTCCGGTGAAGGGAAATTGTAGGGAACGTAGTACAGCATACAAATGTATACGCAGGCAGCTGTGTACTTCGAACTTCGTGGCAACAATTGGGGGAAGAGGGCGGTACGGTGGTGTTGCCTCACAGCAAGAAGGTTCTGGGTTCGAGCCCAGTGGCCAACAGGGGCCTTTCTGTGTGGAGTTTGCATGTTCTTCCTGTGTCTGCGTGGGTTTCCTCCAGGTGCTCCGGTTTCCCCTGAAGACATGCAGCTTAGGTTAACTGGTGGCTCTAAATTGACCGTAGGTGTGAATGGTTGTTTGTGTCAGCCCTGAGATGATCTAGCGACTTGTCCAGGGTGTACCCAAGGGATGGGCTCCAGCTTGCCTGCGACCCTGCACAAGATAAATGGTTGCGGATAATGGATGGATGGATGGAATTTGAGGACGAGCCACATATGGGAGTTATGGTCAGGTGTTCATATACTTTTGGTGATCTAGTGTATCATGTATGAATAATGAAATGGCTTCATATTTGCATATGCCACAATAAGTAACTTTCTAAGAAGTTCAGGGTCCAACAATGTGATGTCTGTCATACCGTATGTGGGTTTGTTTAAGGACGGAAACGAGGTGGGGGGGAAACAACATGGCTGACTTTGTTAAATCTTTCCAAATGTGTATGAATTATCATGTAAATATTTTATCCAAATTGGAAATTGACCACAAACACACGGTGTGTTCAGGGTGTGCGAAGTCGTGTCTCATCCACCGAGTCGGCTCTCAAGAGGAACAAACGTAGAGCTCCACCCCCTCCACACTCAAGCCCCTCCCAGGCAGACACTTCAGATCAAGGTACAGCTACTTTTTTAAAAGCTGATGTGATGTAAAGGGAATTGTCAAGCGGTCTGTACGCTCCAGGAAGACGTGTTCAGTAAGTGTTGGCTTGCATCTGTGCTTGTGTGCAGACACTGTCCTGCCAGGAGGGGGCGCTTAGGAGACAACCTGGCTCCATCACTGTTGCTTCTGTCTTATAGTCCAGCTCACTGGTGAAGGGCAGATCCCCTCTCTTTCTCCTCCTCTTCCATCTCTGTGTCTCTCTCTCTCACCTTTTTGTCATGTCTGTGTCGGTCATGTTATTGAGCTTGTGGTTGCTCTGTGTGCCTCATGTGTGTGTTGGAGAAGCTGATCCAGGATCAGGCCGATCTGTCTTCATCATGAATGAATTGACAAGGACAGAAACTAGTCGTAGATGGTCAGCACTGTTACGGCTGTTACTGTTTGACGTCATTTAAGTTCACAGTTTTATAAGAGGTCCATTGTAAGTCAGAAATTAAATGAATCGGAGTAAATTTTAACATTTACCGTTCTTTTATTGAACATATCTATAATTAACAGTTATTCCACGAAATCGAGTCGTACATGAGCTGATAGCCGATGAGGAGCGTAGCACCGAGTCGAGTCGGCTGTAAGCCATGTACGACGAGATTGATTGAGCGGAATAACTGTTTTATTCTATCCACAGTCATTGGATTTTGAGAAACGGAACATTTTGTATTTTTTGCAAATTCGATGAATTAAAAATTTTACAAAACATCAGACAAAATAACTTCAGCTTATAATGTAAATTTTTTTGGGGGGGGGGGTTTGAGTAGAGGTTTTTTTTTTTTTTTTTTTTTTTTCCCCCCCCCATTCTCAGTTGGTTCAGCAACACATTCTGACGTTTTTTTCTTCTTCAGGGTTTTTGGTGGTTTGGCGCCACCAACTGGGCTGGAGTGTGGAACAGGCGATATCAGGGAGGGACTTGATTCTTTTAGCTATTTCTGTTTCTTTTAAATACTTGATGACAAATTGATAAATCTGACTTGATGCACGCTGCCATTTTGTTTTTCTCTACTCATGGTATATGAGCTGATATCCTAGTAGTAGAGTAGCCAATCAGAGCACGTGATTGCTCATATCCAGTGAATGTGGCTGGAATAATATACAATATTCAGAATTTTTGGCTTATTTTGACATCCTGCCTTTTTTTTGTCTTGTAATTTCAGTAATTCTGTCAGCTTGAAGATGCAAAGTGTTCAAAACGGGGTATCAAAAGGCATGATCGGTTTCAAACAGTCGCCTGATAATTGTGAATTTTTTTTTTTTTAATGTAATGTTTTTAATTAAGCACAAAGAAACTAGGCTAGCTAGCTAACATTTAGCGCTACAGCCTCATGAATCGGGTCTTCGGCTCATGGGAAGATGACTGATCAGTGGGTTTGTAAGGTTTGTCCATGTATCCAACGTGTAAAATAAATGCCTTCGAAATGTCACTGTATTTCTTTTTCTTTTTTAAACAGTAAATTAATAAGGGCAGTAATTAAGCCGTGACATGCATCAGTTTGGAAAAAATATTGACGTTTTACTTAAATTAAATATTGATTGTTCCTGTATCCAGGTCCATTTTCACCTTGTCATTGTAACCTCTTCTATATTATTTCACACTTAAAAACAGGACCATGTTATATTATATTCTAATAAATAATTATTTATCTGCTTTTCTGTTTTGCTTTTTGTTTAATTAAATATTTCGATACTATTTTCTAACTTTCAATTTATGCACTTGAAGCTCTTGCCACCATGTAGTCAGTTTTATTTCTTTTTTTCTTCATCTTTTTAAATATTTATGTTGCTTTTATGTGCCATATTCAGCGCCGTGTTTATTATTATCATCAATAAAAAGGAATTATTAATTTAAAAAAAAGGAAACAGACCAATAATTGGGTTGGTTGATTTTATGATGTGGATTTTTGCTATGGGTTATATGTTTTATGTAAAGGTGTGTGTGTGTGTGTGTGTGTGTGTGTGTGTGTGCAAGCAAAGAGTAAGACGTAAGGACAAAGACAAAGTCGTGTGTTCTTTCTCATCAGAAAGGTTGTATACAGGATCCTTTCTCGAGGACACTGATGATGATGACGCTGCTGAAGCCGGTTTCAACCAGTCCAGCGATTTTAACTTGTCCATCCCATCGTCCTCTCTGATGACCGAAGTCCTGTCTGAATTTATTGACAGAATGAAAACCATGGAGCAGAAAGACATCTCGTTTGATCGGTATTTCAAAATGATCCTCAATCCTTCTGGCTTCTAATGCAACCATTTTAATCCCAATGGTGGTTCAGTTCGAAATGTAACATCACATTTGCATGTGATGCAGTTGAAGGTGCTCTCAGGACAACATTTTAGGAGACAATATGATTTGAAGGAACGTGACATTTTGTCTTGAGGGATGGAATTGAATGTACTTCATGACCTGATTTGGTTTGTGTTTAAAAGTAAGAACGCTTTCACATGAAATCGTGTATTAAAGCTAGACGGCCTTTCGATTTCATAAAATCGGTGAAATTTACTTTTCTCTGAAATGTGGTCATTGTGATATATATTTATTTCTGTAATATCTTACAAAATATCATGGCATTCTGTGGCTGGGAAGTTATTTAATCTGAGCGGATTAAAGAAAATAATATGCATGAAATCGCTCGCGTCACACAGTCAAGCAGACAGAGGAAGTCCGTGTGTGTGTGTGTGTTTACCTTGAGCATGCATTGACCGTTCCATCATTCTGTCGCAGAGGCTCCAACTTGGGAAATTGCAAAAAGGGAGATTCTCCCTCTCTACGAGTAGCTCGGAGGGAGACAAGTTTGAGCGCCATAGGCACGAAGGCGAGTTTTATTTATATATGAACGATTCACCACGTTTCGTGTCAATTAAATCTTAATAGTAACGGATCTGGATAAATCCAGTGACTATAGACCAAACTTTAATATGCCTAATGTTAATGTCAATAATGACTATTATAAATTGCCAATAATGATCATCTAATAATATTCTATTTCTAAGTCTAAGTTAGTAAAAGTCAGACAAGTTCATTAGAATCTAATGTCTGGTCTGGTGATCTAACCTTGTCAGATATAGGGTCGTCTTGCTGCTGTCCAAAATAGTCCGCCATTCGTCCCTGGCGACCATCGCGACGGGTGATCCGAGCTTTATCTTTGTGATTTTCTGATATTTTTTTCTTCGTAGTTTGGCTTTCGCCATTTCCACCAACGGAACTTCGTTTCATTATCTCATTCAAGAGAACATAAAGTTAAAGATGAGCAGGCGATAAATGCAGACGCAATAAAACAAACAAAATGGTTGAGTGTCGCGGGTTTTCTCGTTCTCTCGCACATATCTTTAATAGCGCCATCTGTATGCTTTATCGGTAACTGCTAAGACATTGGGTGGGCTCAAGTGTGTACCCCATGGCGTACCGAATTCCTCCCGATTCATATGCGTGCTTGATCTGCGCGCGCATGCCTCCAGCATTCACTTCAATCCCCCCATTACGCCGATCGGTGTACCAACTGGGGAATCGGCATATACTGCGGGGTACACACTGAGTCCACCCATCCAATGTCAGACGCACGAAAAGCGGAAAGTCAACTATTAATTTTCGTCAACATAAATGTATCAAGGGGCGGCACGGTGGTGTAGTGATTAGCGCTGTCGCCTCACAGCAAGAAGGTCCTGGGTTCGAGCCCCGGGGCCGGCGAGGGCCTTTCTGTGCGGAGTTTGCATGTTCTCCCCGTGTCCGCGTGGATTTCCTCCGGGTGCTCCGGTTTCCCCCACAGTCCAAAGACATGCAGGTTAGGTTAACTGGTGACTCTAAGTAAGTAAGGGTGGGCGGGAGATTTTTATGTTGTCAGCGGGAGGTTGGGAGGATTTTCTAAATGTTCCCTAAAGTGGGAGAGTTGGAGCCTCTGCTGTCGCTAAACGAGCAGCTGATCACACCGAAGTGCTCACTGAGCGCCGATATTTATTTATTTATTTATTTATTTATTTATTAGTTCGGTCCTGCATTTCCTTTCCTTCGTATGTAACATAACGTCTTTTCTCACCTTTCTTTCCATTACCATAGTCGGTCTTTCAAGTTTCATTCGCACACTCGTGTCCTCCGTTTTTCTCTCCTGTTTCAAATTTGTATCCCACAATGCCTTGAGCGAACGGGGAAAGCCCACCATGTGATGTGATGCATGATGATGTGTCTTGAATTGCGTCATGGTGAAGCAGGAAAAAATAGCGGAGAATTGAGGGCCATGTGGAAATAAACTCATTAATTGTTCTATTTAAAAAAAAAACCTTATAGAATTGGAAGTGTGTGGCTTTTGGTCCACTAAACAAAAATTACTAGGTTTTAGGGGGAGAAATTCTTTTTATGACCTCCACTTGAAAATCTGAAAGGCAGTCTAGCTTTAAAAGGTAACTCGATGAGCGAAATTGAAATGCTATTCAAGTCCCTGCTGCTATGTTTTATGTTTGTTTGAGGAAAATGCAGTCACGGTTTCCAAGAAGCATCATAAAGCTTGATGATGAGGCGTTCAATATAATGCTCACTTCACCATTAACCAGTGATCTTTGTGCTGTGATGCTTTTTGGAAGCCTGTCTAACTTCTAACTGTAATCCTACAACTCTCTCCTGCTAGTTTTGTTTTTCACTGATCTTGCCCTTTCATCATCTCCTTCTCTCCTTAGGTCTATGACACATTCACCTCCAGTGTCTGGATCTCTGGACGGTGATCCCATGGTGCCCCCTGGCTGTGAGCTGCTGAGACACGGCTCTCAGAGACACGGCCTCACAACCTTCACCGTGGTGCCTCAGAGAAGGCCTCAAAGCATGAGACAATACGAGTTTCTCCTCACAATGGAGAAAATGAATGGAGATGCAGGAGGAAATCTGGAGGGAAGTAGCTCAGAATCCAGAAAGACTGAGAAAACGGAGATGGTGATGCTTGAAAGAATAGATGCTGAATTTGAGAATGTAGAGGAAACGAATAAAGAGCTGGGTATCACAGAAGCGTTTGGGAAATTAAACCTGAACATGAATGCAGGAGATGGGATGGAAGATAGAGATGAGAGAGACTGGATAGAGGAGTACAAAGAAAGAAGGAGGAGATTTCTAAGCAATGATGATCATGACAGTGGGAAAGAAGCAAAATCAAAGACCTCTACAAAAGCATTTGATGAAGAAATCGTGGATGATGTTCCTCCACCATCACCACAACTTCGTGTTTGCTGGGAAGAGGAAGACACTGAGACGCAGAATCTAAAGGAAGCTGAGGTAGACCAAGCAACAAACACTTTCCCTATGCAAAACCCAAATACGTCCAGGTGTGATCCTATATCTGATGGTGATACCCAAGGCCCCGACTGGGATGTAAACCTTTCCTCCAACGTCGAGTCCTCCAAATCTGACTCACCTTCCCCAAGCTCTCCTCAATCCAGTCCTCGTAATCACCAACCCATTTCAGTTCAGTCTACTTTGCCCAAGGTCTCAAAATCTGAACTCGACCCTGGCTTTGAGCGTTCTTCTCCAAACTCGCCATCTCTTTTTGCTTTGGCCGTCTCCCAGAGAGTCCAGAGTCTTGGAAATGCCTTTTGTCCTTTAATTCCGTCTACAAGAAGGATCAGCTCTCCAACTCAACATCCTCAAAGTGTCGGTTCTCAAAACACTTCCTCTCAAAAGCTCTATTTCCAAAACCTGATCTCGCAAGAGTTCATTTCTAAGAGTCCAGCATGTCTAGGTGCCTGCAATGAAGCCCCGCCTACCTCTGCTATGACACCTCAGGCGAGGAGGCAGGCCTGGCTTTCCTGTTCACGCACACAGTAAGTGGTCTGGGGTGGTGGTGGTTGTTTTAAATTATTATTTCGGTACATGCAGAGTTAACTGGAACAGTATAGTGTTTGAAACCGTAGCACCAATCAAGGTCTAAATATATAAATGACCAAGTCAAAAATTTTTAATGGTTTACGCCTCTTCAGTTGCTGATTATTTAGATTAGAGTGTAGATCAGAGAGCGCAGACTTCCGCCAAGGATAATGGTCGACTCTTCGATCATGTGCAAATCTGCAACAGCAACCACTTTATATACATCTGGATAGATTTCCAAAACTGTTAGCATTACATGCCTACATGTGTATCTTGGAGGATTACTGGTACCCGTTAATGTGCATTGTGATAGTCTTTTTTTTTTTTTTTTTTTTTAACTATTGAACTTTACTGACCTCTATTGGATTTTTAAGCTGCAAGTTGCATGGAAGTCAGATTGGTAGGTTTTGCACAAACCTGCTTACAGACAGACAGACGAACAAACTGCTCTGAAAATGTAACGTCCTAGGCAGAGGTAATGATAGGAACTCACTTGTTTCGTGGCTGTACCACAGTGTTTAAGGTTGCTATAAATGGATAGAAAGGATGAGGATGTTAAATAAATCAAAATTGTAATCATTGTCAAATTGCTGAAGTAAACAGCAAGAGGGTTAAGACGCTTCTGGACGTGCCGTGATAAAATGATACACTTGTCATGTTTTATTCCTTTTTAAGCATTTGGATGGTCCCTATAAGGAAATTCGTGTGTGTGTTTTTAAATAAAAATAAACAAGAGCCAAAAAGTTTCCTTTTCATTACGGAGGTTAGATTTAGGTGCAGGCACAGCATAAATTAACTGCCATAATAATTGTCAATTGTAGAATCTAGAATCTTTGGTCCTCACAAGGATGATGAGACAAAGGTGTGTGTGTGTGTGTGTGTGTGTTTATATGCTACTGAGGACCAAATGTCCCCACAAGGATGGTAAAATCTCACAGTTTTGACCTTGTGGGGACATTTGGACGGTCCCCACAAGGAAATTGGTGTTGAGGTTATTTTTTTATTAATTAACTTTTTGGCTCAATTATTTATTTTTGTTTAATTAATAAAAAAACAACCTCAACAGCAATTTCCTTGTGGGGACCGTCCAAATGTCCCCACAAGGTCAAAACTGAGAGATTTTACCCTCCTTGTGGGGACATTTGGTCCCCAGTAGTATAACACACACACACACACACACACACACACACGTTTGTCTCACTATCCTTATGAGGACCTTCCACTGACAACTATTATTGCAGTTAATTAATGCTGTGCCTGCACCTAAACCTAACTTCAGTAATGAAAAGAGAACTTTTTGGCTCAATTATTTATTTTTGTTTTTCTTTTCATTACTGAAGTTAGATTTAGGTGCAGGCACAGCATTAATTAACTGCAATAATAGTTGTCAGTGGAAGGTCCTCATAAGGATAGTGAGACAAACGTGTGTGTGTGTGTGTGTGTGTGTGTGTGTGTTATACTACTGGGGACCAAATGTCCCCACAAGGATAGTAAAATCCGACAATTTTGATTTTGTGGGGACATTTGGATGGTCCCCACAAGGAAATTGCTGTTTGTGGATGTTTTTTGTTTAAAAAAAAAAAAAGAGCCCAAAAGTTTCCTTTTCATGACTGAGGTTCGGTTTAGGTGCAGGCACAGCATTAATTAACTGCAATTATAATTGTCAGTGGAAGGTCCTCACAAAGATAGTGAGACAAACGTGTGTGTGTGTTTTTGTTCTGAAGTGTAACATGTATAGATTGGCATGTTGCATTCATAATAGTGTCTGTTTTGACTTTTGTTCTGTATATACAAGTGGTTTCTTCCTTCCTGTAAGTGTATGGAAGTGTGTTTTTGTGTGTGTTTATGTGAGGAGGAAGCTGCACCTTTGAAGCGGCCCATATCCTGTATAACTGCATTTAGAGTCGAGATCCTGTGGGGGGGCATTAAAAATAACTGAATTATGCCATTATGTGCTTCGGAGTTTACTTCTAGTATCACGTCTACAGTGAAAGGCTGTGGATGGCACGGTGGTGTAGTGGGTTAGCGCTGTGAGGCGACGGTGCTAACCAAGAAGGTTGTGGGTTCGAGTCCAGTGGCCGACGAGGGCCTTTCTGTGCAGAGTTTGCATGTTCTCCCCGTGTCCGCGTGGGTTTCCTCCGGGTGCTCCGGTTTCCCCCACAGTCCAAAGACATGCAGGTTAGGTTAACTGGTGACTCTAAATTGAGCGTAGGTGTGAATGTGAGTGTGAATGGTTGTCTGTGTCTATGTGTCAGCCCTGTGATGACCTGGCGACTTGTCCAGGGTGTACCCCGCCTTTCGCCCGTAGTCAGCTGGGATAGGCTCCAGCTTGCCTGCGACCCTGTAGAAGGATAAAGCGGCTACAGATAATGGATGGTTGCATGATGCAACCCGACATGAATCCGAGTTACTGTTGCCCTCCTGAAGTTGATTATTTTCCTATAACGGCACATCACAAAGTGTTTCGTTCCTCTTGCATCACAGCAAAACTGCACATCGTACTCCTAGGCGTTTTATAAAAACATTACAGTATAATCTCATTACTTTGCATTACCGTTACACTCAACTTATGAAAGGTTTGATCTACTGTAATAGGAGATTACTTTAGGATTCAAAGTTTAAAATTCTATTCAATAATTAAAATGAGAAAATAAATCATGAATATTATCAGAACGTTATATAACGTTGAGTGTTTGTGTCCACAGGTTGAAGCATTTGGAGCAGCCCTCAAGATCTGGGTCCAGATGAAGCTTCATCACGTCACATTTGGTTGTTTTTGGAAATCTAAAGAAGTACAGGCTCGCATTATATCATTAATGAATTACATTTTGATTTTGATGGCTTTATTATTCCTTTTTTTTTTTAATTGAGCCCTGTTTGTTATATAATTGGTCTAATCTTGGTAAACCGTCAAATGATTCGGAAATATCTGATCAAAGTAGTGATTTTTGTTTTGTTTGTAAATTAAATATTTCAAGCATCATGGGTTGTCTTTTTCTTTTTTTCTTTTTTTTTTTTGATGTATTAAGCAGTAATACAGTGCCACACTTACAAAAAAAAAAAGACCTAGGATTCAGTCCAATTTTCTACTCTCCTCTGTGCTTATGGTTTTTAAAAATAGCCGAAGGATACACTCCAACGTGCTGTATTTGAAATTTAAATGAAAATAATGTAAGTTGAGTTGAATTCTGGAGCACAGGCTGATTTTTTTTTTCTCTCTTTCTTTCTTTTGTTTTTTTGCTCTGAGCGAGATTCAGTAATATGTTTTGTTTCTATGCAGCAAAACATGTTTTCTCTCCAAAATGCCCCAAGACACACAACCCTTCTACATACCGTACATGTTTTATAAATAGGAAAATACAGCAGAAATGAAATCTCAGGTTGCTCCATTAAACTGTTAACGAGGGCGTGAAAGCAGTATAATTTAAACCCGATGATGAAGAAACCAAGTGTCCAGATGTTGATGATGATTTTCATCCACAAGAATGAACCATAGCATTTTGTTCATACATTCAAGTTTTACTGTCTAATCTTTTACAAATGTACATGTTTCACCATCCAAGTTTTCAGGTTACATCCAAACAAATTTATTTTTGGTCGTAATGCTCGGAACGGTTCAAAATTTGGTACATGAACCAATTCCCTGTTGGTCGATAAGTGGGAACAGGAAGGTTTGAACCTGGAATGTGCTTGCTGTGAGGCTACAATGCGAACCACCGCAATACCATGTCACCTCCCAGTGAACTATTTAAATAATATTGACTGGCTTTTTTTTTTCTTCTTCCTTTTCATGGTATCAGATATATTCCATTCATCTAGCATGATACTGAACGAATCGAAGACGAGTAGCTGAATGGAATATATCTGATATACCACAAAAAAAGACAGCCAATATTTATTATTATACATTCTTTTCGGGTGTTCAATGTGTCTTTCTCTTTCAAAATTCTCTCAAAATCTTTCATATTTTGTAAGAAAATGAACCTGGCGACCATGTTTTGTTTACAAATTGTCCCAGTCGCTTGCTAGCGTGGAAGTTTTACATCTCCGATGTGTGACGTCATGTTTTCTTGACAACCATGCAATATCGTAAACCATATTCAACGCTCATTCTCCATTGGGTAGAGTAGAGCGACGTAATACACGTAGGATAAGCGATATGCTAACAATATTACATGCTATGAAACCCGCTAGAAGGGAATAGAACACGTATTTTTATTCCATCGAAAAAGTAGCCTGGCAAGCCAGACTAAATGTGAATATTTAGTCTGGCCTCGCTCGTAGACGTTTCCGAAGGGTGTGGGAGGAACAACCTGCTGTCTTTCAAACTGTCTCTGTGCGTATAGGCTAACGCTCTGACCAATCAGCGCAACTGTGATGTAGTCAGAGCGACAGAAAGCAGTGGGGGAGGCCTTGAAATAATTTTTCAAAATGCGTATTAATTAATAAACAGGTTCTAGATATTAAGAAGTTTGGAGATAATGACCACAAGTTTGGAGTCTGTACCACATACTTAACATACACGCTTTTTTTTTTTTTTTAAGTGTTTGCTTAAACTGTGTTTGAGAGTTTTTATTTAGTGGTGTTTGGTGAAATAATTTCCCTTAAATTTAAAATAACGGGAAAATAAGAAACAATCAAAAAGTAATGTTTCAAAGCTGTTTATTAATTCTTCGTACTGCACAAACTAGCCCCATCCTTTTGGCTACGAGCGGAGCCAGCTGGTAGATCAGACTTTTGCCATAGCCGGTCGGAAAAACAGCGAAAACGTCCTTCTTGAAAAGGAATGAGCGGAGAGCCTCTTCCTGCTCATGTTTCAACGAAAACTCCAAGTCTAATTCTTCTAAAACTGATTCCAGAGCGGAGTCAAACGCGCGCTGTTCGCTAGCGGTAGCCATCTTTCCTGTTGTGCTTTCTCCAGCGTCGCGCAGCTTTGTCGTCACTCCTGCAAAAGCCCGCCCAAAGAATCCAAACAAAAACCTTGCGTTGTGATTGGCGGGCACAATTTGATGCCCGGGGTGTTTTGCTGATATGGTGTGAGGCTAGACCCACTCGTAGGCAAAAATATTTTTGGCCGCTAGGCGGGTGGGTCTAGTTTACTAGGCTATCGAAAAAGTGTCCCGGGTGTATAATAATGCTCAATGTTGTATTATCGATGTTTGTTTGTTTGTTTGTTTGTTTGTTTGTAAGCAGTGAAGCTTTTATTTCTATAATTACTTTCTGAATAACATACTACTATTTATTTTGGCCTATATGTGTGACCACTAGGTGGGATCATTGTTCCACTATAGACATGTGAACCCAAGACCTGCATTTCAGTCCAGTTTACAATTCACTCATGCACTTTCCTTCATAACTTCCAGGAGTAGGCTGTATGTCCTCCAGTGGCACTGCCTTCTGGGTAAATTCTGAAGTACATTCTGCTCTTAAAGGCAAGGACGTACTTAGAAACCGCCACTTGTACTCCTAAAGCAGGCCTACAGTAACATGGCGACTGGGATTCCGTTGGAGGGAACGTTAACGACACTAAACATGCTAACGTTAATCTGTGTAGCTTTCATATATACATCACACATACACAACTGAGATGTGAAGGTCACCATAGACCGCATCCGTGCTATCTGTGCTCGGCTTCTTGTAGTATTGTTTCTTCTCATTTTTATTCACCATTGTATACAAATCGTTTGGGGTTTTTTTTTTTTCCTCCTGTTTTTCCCGCTGCTCTGTCGAGAATAGAAAACATATTCAGTCTCAGGATAACACAAAACATATTCATGGAGCAAAGAGTAAAAAAAAAAAGGGAAAGACGATCAATAAATGACCTCAAGCACAGAGAGAGAAAGAGAGAGAGACAGGGATCTGACATTGCCAGAGGACTTGTACAAAATCATGAATCAATGCAGGAGCGACCTTTTTATCCTTAGCCAAAGTTCTCCACCATATCCAGTTATTAATATATTTGTAAACTTGTGCAAGTGTGTGTGTGTTTGTGTTTTAGTACGAGTGTCGTGATCTAGTGATCGAGATACTGTAGCTCACCTCATATGTGATCGTTTGTTTTACATGTGATCCGTTCATTCATTTCCAGATCTGATTCTTACTTTATTCTTTTCATGTCTCGTCTCATCTCATCTCATCTCATCTCATCTCATTATCTGTAGCCGCTTTATCCTGTTCTACAGGGTCGCAGGCAAGCTGGAACCTATCCCAGCTGACTACGGGCGAAAGGCGGGGTACACCCTGGACAAGTCGCCAGGTCATCACAGGGCTGACACATAGACACAGACAACCATTCACACTCACATTCACACCTACGCTCAATTTAGAGTCACCAGTTAACCTAACCTGCATGTCTTTGGACTGTGGGGGAAACCGGAGCACCCGGAGGAAACCCACGTGGACACGGGGAGAACATGCAAACTCCGCACAGAAAGGGCCTCGCCGGCCATGGGGCTCGAACCCGGACCTTCTTGCTGTGAGGCGACAGCGCTAACCACTACACCACCGTGCCGCCGCCTTTTCATGTGATTTTTTTTTTTTTTTTTTTTTTAAACAAGATTTTTCTTTTTCAGATCTGATTCTTCCCCGATACTTTCATTTCCACATGATTTGGAGGTCTGAACTGCTTTCATATCTAACATTTACACCATTCATTTATTTGTATGATACCATGTGTGCAGTCTGTACCTGCACTAATAACTCAAACTTACTAAAACCTGCAGGAGTCCTGATCCTCAGACACGTCCTTTTACAATACAATAAGCTTTATTAGGTTCCCAAACACGGGATCTTCATACCTAATTTACAAAAAAATCTAATCATAAATATTTCTAATTACAAATAATCATAAATTTTAAATGGCGGCACGGTGGTGTAGTGGTTAGCGCTGTCGCCTCACAGCAAGAAGGTCCTGGGTTCGAGCCCCGGGGCCGGCGAGGGCCTTTCTGTGTGGAGTTTGCATGTTCTCCCCGTGTCCGCGTGGGTTTCCTCCGGGTGCTCCGGTTTCCCCCACAGTCCAAAGACATGCAGGTTAGGTTAACTGGTGACTCTAAATTGAGCGTAGGTGTGAATGTGAGTGTGAATGGTTGTCTGTGTCTATGTGTCAGCCCTGTGATGACCTGGCGACTTGTCCAGGGTGTACCCCGCCTTTCGCCCGTAGTCAGCTGGGATAGGCTCCAGCTTGCCTGCGACCCTGTAGAAGGATAAAGCGGCTAGAGATAATGAGATGAGATAAATTTTAAATGAAAACTGTGATAAAATCTAAACAAAAAATTAAAAATATTAATCTAGGAAAAAAATATATAAAAAAGCTAAAAAAAAAGACTATAAGATCTAATGAATATACTATATCATCAATTCAATTTAGGCCCTGTCCACACGGCAACGGATTCAGGTGAATCTGATAAAATTGTTTATCGTTTCGGCCTGGCGTCCACACGGCACCGGCGTTTTGGGTGCCCCAAAACGAAATCTTTTGAGAACGGGTTCCAGAGTGGAAAAATCTGGCAACGGCGCCGTTGCGAAGTCGCCTGGATGAGTAGAACGGATTTGTTTACGATGACGTCACAACCACATGACAATCCCGCCAGCAAAAATAGGGAAAAAAAAAGGAGCGATCTCACCTCTTCAGATGTTGGTTTAAGTCCGACAATACATTCCTCAAAAAGGGCGTAGAAGAACAAAGTAATCCATCAACGTGTAGCATTCAATTTATTCCGGACCATTAAAGAATTCTGGAGGATCTCAGAATGTTGGCGTACCGGCTTCCATCTACCCCCGTTCATTCGTCTCTCTCTCCATCTACCCCCGTTCATTCCTCTTTCCGCGTCTCCATTCAAAAAACGAGCACGTGATTCAAAGGGACTATAGCCATAGGACAGGGAGTGAGGAGGTGTGCGCGTGTGACAGTGACAGGGAAGAACCTAGGCTCATGCTCGCCCTGAATTTCTCTTAAAGTGAAGGCAGAAGAACGTTCAGTGCCTGGCCAGGCTTTCTATGTATTAATTTACATAGACGTTTTAATATGAAATATAAATGTGTCTTAGACAATAGATACTATTTTACGCTACTGATTAATAATCAAAACTTTATGTGGCTGATGCTACAGAAGAAGGGGTTTATGCGCATGCGTCTACTTCTTCTATTGTTCTGGTGTCTCCGATGGGACCGTCTTATAGCGCACGTAGAGGTGTGGCATGTGTATTGCATCGTTTTCAGCAAGCGTTGTGTTGCCATATGTACCTGATATTTTACTGATCTGTTCCCCATGTGGACGCGATATTTGAAAAAAAAAAAAAATCTCGTTGCCGTTGTCGTGTGGATGTAGCCTTAAGGCCTCTGCATGCTCTTGCGACAAGGCTTTCGCAGATAGCTTTTCGCAGACAGTTGTAATTTATCGTTGAGCGGGGAGTAATAGGCGTGCGCTATGTTATTCACCGGCACATCGCAAGGGGGCGCGAAGTCGCTAGGAGTAGTTGGTGGGTGTGGTTAGTGGAGTGTTTATCCTCCGGTTACTTATAATGACTAGAACTGGAGTCGTATAGATGTACGTGCTTCCTCACTTCCTCAATCAACCGCTCTTCGTGCTGCTCCATCTTCGCTTGTGTTTTTAAAAATGCCGGTCGTGAAAACAAAACAAACCGGGAAAGTAGGGAAGCGGAAGTGCGTGTACAGCGGATGTAGAGTGGACCAATCAGAGCCCTCTTGTCTGCGGCGCTGTCTGCGAGGCTTCTGCGGTGGTCACAATTTTTGGGAGGTGCGCGCAGAGCGTCTGCGAGGGTGGGGGGGCTACGCAGACGCTATCTGCGACACCATCTGCGAGGACTGCGTTGTCAGCATAAATTGGCCTTTACACTCAACCACTTTTCCAAATACTGCGACTTCAAATTCTGCTTAAATACTGACACTGATGAAGAATTAGAAATAGCCTTAGGATGTGAATTCCAGACAGAAACCCCTCTGTAAAGAAATGAGTGCTGTGGCTTAACGGTACAGCACTTAAGAATATTCAGACTGTCGCTGTTCCTAGTGTTATGTTGATGTATGCTGGCGCGTTTCCTGAACAGGCTAGCAAGATAATCAGGCGCAAGATTGTTCATACACTTGTACCACGGGCGCAGATAGAGGGTGGGACGGGTGGGATTCGTCCCACCCAGATTTAAATTCACTTCGTTCGGTCCCCCCCACTTTGCATAAGGCAAACCTCACAGAAAAATCAAAAGACTAATTACCATTCGGTTTATTGAGGTGCACAGCAGTGTATACATAGTTGCAACAACTCACATAAAACAAAACAAAGACTGATATTCGGTTGGTTGAGCTGCGCAGACTGCACAGGTTGCGAGCTCGAGCTTGGTTGCTATGGTAACCCACAACAAGTTTGACAGGCATATCGGGGTTGGGGTTGGTTTGCTGGCAGCTTTGTCACCCCCCCCCCCCCCCCAGTTTTTTGTCCCCCCCAGTTCAAAAAGCGTATCTGCGCCCCTGACTTGTACATCAGTACCACGTCTCCTATGGCTAATAAATCTGACGCAGGCAAAACCTTAAGTTCCTTAAAGTGCCATTCCACCATTGGATGTATTCTTTGGCATAAAATACAATATATTTTATGACAACATGATTAGACAGAGAAATCTTTTAGCTTCAAAATTATATATCAAACATAATTTTTTGACAATGACAAGTATATTAATTTTGTGACCAAAGTCACCTACCCTTTTAATTTCCACGCAGTAGTGAAACGTGATGTCATCGGCAGGTTCCCCTTCTTGTGTACCACGTGACGTGGCACAGATTATCAGCAATGGCGGATAGAACGCGAGTTCCACTTGTCGATTGCTGTGCTGATATTCACCATCGACCGTCTCCTTTGGGCATCACTTGCTATTTTCCTTCGCTTCTTTTCCGAAGCTGACAATCGCGTTCTATCCGCCATTGCTGATAATCTGTGCCACGTCACACGTGACGTGGTACACAAGAAGGGGAACCTGCCAATGACATCACGTTTCACTACCGCGCGGAAATTAAAAGGGTAGGTGACTTTGGTCGCAAAATTAATATACTTGTCGTTGTCAAAAAATTATGTTTGATATATCATTCTGAAGCTAAAAGATTTCTCTGTCTAGTCATGTTGTCATAAAATATATTGTATTTTATGCCAAAAAAATACATCCAATGGTGGAATGGCACTTTAAGAGAGGGCGTTATATGATCAAATTTGCGCTTTCTAGACAAAATTCGGGCAGCAAAATTCTGGACTAGCTGTGACTTGTGAATGTTTGATTTGCTAGTACCAGACCAGACAGTAGAGCAATAAAAAAGCTTAGAAAAAATTAGGGAATTAATAATTATAAAAAGTGTCTGTTGATCAAAAAGGTGACAAATCCTACTCAGCATTACTAGTTTGCTTATCAAGTCTGCAGTTAGAGTTCTAATATGTTCATCAAATGACAAGTTACTATCTACTATAACACCAAGGTCTTTAACTGAATGTCCGACTGGTAGCTCTTTTCCCAGGAACTTGATAGATGGAACAGGCGTCTGACTGAGCAGCTTGTCTGATCCAAACACACAGAACTTGGTCTTGTCAGGATTTATCAGCAAACTATTATCACAGCACCAAGCAGCCACCCGCAACAGATCTTCCTTAAGATCGTTGAGCCCTCCATTGATCTCTTTGTTGGAAAATGAGACATAAAGCTTGGAATCATCAACATATGACTCAACACTACATGTCTTACAAACTGATGGAAGATCGTTGAGATACAAATTGAAAAGCATGGGACCAAGGATGGACCTTGTGGAACACCATGCTTTAAATCCAAGGGACTTGAAACAGAACTATTTATGCGTACTTGTTGTCTCCTACCTGACAAGTAACTTTGGAACCAAGCAAGAGCCAACTCGGAGACGTTGAGGTCTCGCAACTTCATAAGTAATTTCTGGTGGTTCATACTATCAAACGCCTTGCTAAGGTCTAACAGTAGGACAGCAGTTAATTTTTTCTCATCACAGTTGACTAGTGAAGAGAACACCCAGCCCAGAGTTTCCGTTGAGTGACATTTCTTATTTCCACTTTGGTGAGTCAAGAGTAGATTGTTTGATGTCAAATAGCTGACCAACTGAACATGTGTAATGCACTCCAGGACCTTAGATAATACAGGTAAGAGGGATATAGGGCGGTTGTTACCAGCAATCTCATGGTCCCCTTCTTTAGGATGAGCCACTACCTCAGCTACATGTTATTTTTATTTTACATGTTATTGTTATTTTAACGTTCTGCTTTTTAACCTTGGACTGGTTTCATCAGGAGATGATAAAGTGTTTCCAAACTGAATAAAACGTGAAAAGAATTATTTTCTATTATGATATAAAATGTAGAGAGAGATGGATGGATAGATAGACACGAGTGTTTCAGTGGGAAATACACCACTCGTATTTTTCATACAAGCTCCATCCGGGACATGGAGAACCAAAACCGTGACGCAAATCTCTGTGTGTCACTTGTGAGGAAATCGATGAATTGTTTTGATAAGTTTGGGGACTTTTTGTTTGTGAACATGTCGATATAATAAAAAGTGAATCACACATTGTCTTGAAGATATGAAGTTTATCTTCTCGTGTTGAAAAACTCATATTTTTCATATTTTAAATAATGTTGGCTGGCGTTGAGTGGTCTATCAGATATATTCCATTCAGCTAGCATGATACTGAACGAGTCGAAGATGAGTAGCTGAATGGAATATATCTGATGTACCACAAAAAAAAGCCATTATTATTATTATTATACATTCCTTTCCGGTGTTCAAGGTGTCTTTCTCCTTTCAAAATTCTCTCAAAATCTTCCGTATTTATCAAAGCAAACCTGGCAACCATGTTTGTTTACAAATTGTCCCAGTCGCTCGCTAGTGTGGAAGTTTTACAAGTCTTTGACGTGTGACGTCATGTTGTCTTGACAACCATGCGATATCGTAAACCATATTCAACGCTCATTCTCCATTGGGTAGAGTAGAGCGACGTAATACACGTAGGATAAGTGATATGCTAACAATATTGCATGCTATCAAACCAAATGAATGAAACCCGCTAGAAGGGAATAGAACGCGTATTTTTATTCCATCAAAAAAGTGTCCTGTATGTATAATAATTCCCGAGATTTCATTCCGATGACGTCACTCAGTGTTTTCCTGCTGACTAGACACGCGTTGTCAAAATGGCGAACTGGTTCAAAATTAAAATTCTTTTCGTTAACTTGCATATTTTTTTGGGGGGGGGTCCGTATAATATAAAGAACAATACACTCGTTCACTCGTGAATATATTCACATTTTATCTTCATGCAACGGGGCAGCACGGTGGTGTAGTGGTTAGCGCTGTCGCCTCACAGCAAGAAGGTCCAAGTTCGAGGCCCGTGGCCGGCGAGGGCCTTTCTGTGCGGAGTTTGCATGTTCTCCGCGTGGGTTTCCTCCGGGTGCTCCGGTTTCCCCCACAGTCCAAAGACATGCAGGTTAGGTTAACTGGTGACTCTAAATTGAGCGTAGGTGTGAATGTGAGTGTGAATGGTTGTCTGTGTCTATGTGTCAGCCCTGCGATGACCTGGCGACTTGTCCAGGGTGTACCCCGCCTTTCGCCCGTAGTCAGCTGGGATAGGCTCCAGCTTGCCTGCGACCCTGTAGAACAGGATAAAGCGGCTACAGATAATGAGATGAGATGAGATCTTCATGCAACTGTATAATATCCTCCATGTCCAGTATATCGGACATGACCGAATCAGCTAAGCTGCAAGATACAGATCAGGGATAAACCTGGAATAAAATAATACAGATGTGTTAATGATGAGGTTTAGACTGTGCCAAGATGATCATGAAGCTGGGAAGATTTTAGACGTGCTGATAATTGAGCATGATTGGATTTACACAGACCCGCTGATGCAACGTGATCTTGAATTGGTGTGCCGCTCAGGGGGGAAAAAAAAAAAAGCTTACGATTTATACAATTACTGACAGCCTCCCATCCGCTGCTATGTGTAATTTGTAAACTCAGAAAGGGACCAGCGTAAGTAGGAGAACCACCGAGCAGCACCATCTTCTTTACAGAATGTCAGCTCATCCTCTTCACAGCAGTGTTTCTGGAACAATCCAACAACAACAAACCTCCAGATTCAGGAATTTCACACTGGTGAAGGTTAGAGGAAGATGAACGCACACTGGGCGTGCGAGGAATGTGAGCAAAAGATGGACGACAGTCAGTGAGTCATGGTCAAGTTTGAACAAAGTGTAATGATCATTAGGTGTACCTAATAAACTGGCAACCTGGTGCATAGGACCATCTTTCTACACTTTCTTGCAAAAGGCTACCGTCATTCAGAGAAGAACCTTTTAATCCCTGCTTTTTATCAATTCAACATTTGTTTTTCATCCATCCATCCTCACTGCTCCTTTTCTTGCCCTCTTGAACACGTGTGTACACACACACACACATTCATACATCCAAAGACAAGAGGCTCGAAATATTCAAAAACACGCCGAAGATGTTGAAAAACCCTGATGCGCTTCGAAGACATGACCCCGTGACCCAGCGTGCATATTTATCCCAGTGTGTTCCAGTGAACTGCGAGGCGTCAGGAACCAAAACCCACCACAGAATCAAAGCATTAAAGGTGCAGTGTGTCGTGTGGGGTTTTTTTTTTTTATTATTTTTTTTAAGTTTCCACTCTCATAATGATAGAAATACCTTCACAATACTGGCACGCAGTCTTCTTTTTAATGCTATTCGCAGCCGTACGGGACACGGTGCTGTAAAAATGAACAGGAAGTTTAAAAAAAACAGGAAATGAGATGAGGTGGAAGAGAGGAAGCAGGAAAGTGCTACATGGTGGAGATAATGAAGAATGAAAATGGCTGACTTTTAATTTTAGTGAAAGGAGCCTACAGGGATGGGTTGGGGAACTTCTCTTACAGCTCGAGTCATTTACGATAAAACAAAATAACTCTTGCTCATTATCGTTCATAAACACTCAGCTGAAACGGGGTTTATTTCGGAGTGTGGAACTCAAACTCATCAGTTTGGACACCTTCTTAACCCTTTAACATCCGCTTTAAGAAGGGATTAACACCAGGTGTGTGTGTGTGTGTGTGTGTGTGTGTGTGTGTGTGTGTGTGTGTTAGAAGTGAGGGGTGAGTTTTGACCTTGTGGGGACATTTGGACAGTCCCCACAAGAAAAGTGTTGTGATTTTTCTTTAAGCAAAAATTTAAATGAATGAATAAATGAATGAGCCAAAAAGTTTCCTTTTCGTGACTGAGGTTAATGTTCCATAGCATTCATTAACTACATTAACAACTGTGCTTAAGTGTATGTGTGATAAATAAACTACTGCTTCTTGTGTCAATGGAAGGTTCTCAGACACAGAGTAAGGAAAAGTGTGTGTGTGTGTGTGTGTGTGTGTGTGTGTGAGAGAGAGAGAGAGTGTGTCAGAGACAGACAGTGTGTCAGATAGAAAGACAGAGAGAAAGAGACAGATCGGGAGTGTTTCAGATAGAGACAGACAGAAAAAGTCATATAGAGAGAGACAGAGAGAATGATAGTGTTTCAGATAAAGAGACAGACAGTGTCAGATAGAGACAGACAGACTGATAGAAAGAGAAAGAGAGACAGACTGTGTCAGAGAGATAGACAGACAGTGTTTCAGATACAGTGTGTCAGAGAGAGAGAGAGAGAGAGACAGAGTGTCTGAGAGACAGAGAGACAGTGTGTCAGAGAGACAGACAGTGTGTCTGAGAGAGAGTGTGTCTGAATGAGAGAGACAGACAGTGTGTCTGAGAGAGAGAGACAGAGACTGTGTCAGAGAGAGACAGACAGACAGAGACAGTGTGTCTGAGAGAGAGAGACAGACAGACAGTGTGTCAGAGAGAGAGACAGACAGACAGACAGACACAGACAGACAGACAGTGTGTCTGAGAGAGAGACAGAGAGACAGACAGTGTGTCTGAAAGAGAGACAGACAGACAGACAGTGTGTCAGAGAGAGAGAGACAGACAGACAGAGACAGTGTGTCTGAGAGAGACAGACAGACAGACAGACAGACAGACAGAGACAGTGTGTCTGAGAGAGAGAGAGAGAGAGACAGAGACAGTGTGTGTCTGAGAGAGAGAGAGAGAGAGAGAGACAGTGTGTGTCTGAGAGAGAGAGATGGAGTGACATGCTCGTGTTTAATATGCTCCGTGTGGTCAGTGTTGTGAGACGGCGGAGGGGAAGCGACTCACTTCCTCCTGGCGGACCGGTGGCTTCTTCACCTCGCGCTCATCAGTATTCCGCCACTGTGGCCTCGCGCTCCTTCCTGGCGGCCACCGCGACCATATCAGCCTCAGCGAGCTCGTGCGCTCTCTCTCTCTCTGACTCTCTCTCTCTGACACTCTCTCTCTCTCTGACACTCTCTCTCTGACTCTCTCTCTGACACTCTCTCTCTGACACTCTCTCTTACACTCTCTCTCTCTCTGACACTCTCTCTCTGACTCTCTCTCTCTGACACTCTCTCTCTGACACTCTCTCTTACACTCTCTCTCTCTCTCTCTGACACTCTCTCTCTGACTCTCTCTCTCTGACTCTCTCTCTCTGACACTCTCTCTTACACTCTCTCTCTCTCTCTCTGACTCTCTCTCTGACACTCTCTCTCTCTGACACTCTGACTCTCTCTCTGTCTCTCTCTCTCTGACACTCTCTCTCTCTGACACTCTCTGACACTCTCTCTCTGACACTCTCTCTGACACACACTCTCTGACACACTCTCTGACACACTCTCTGACTCTCTCTCTCTGACATACACTCACTCTCTGACACTCTCTCTGACACACACTCTCTGACTCTCTCTCTCTGACACTCTCTCTCTGACTCTCTCTGACTCTCTCTCTCTCTGACACACTCTCTGACACACTCTCTGACACACTCTCTGACTCTCTCTCTCTGACACTCTCTCTCTCTCTGACACTCTCTCTGACACACACTCACTCTCTGACACACTCTCTGACACACTCTCTGACTCTCTCTCTCTGACATACACTCACTCTCTGACACACTCTCTGACACACTCTCTGACTCTCTCTCTCTGACATACACTCACTCTCTGACACACTCTCTGACTCTCTCTCTCTCTGACTTTCTCTGACTCTCTCTGACTCTCTCTCTCTCTGACACACTCTCTGACACACTCTGACTCTCTCTCTCTCTCTGACACTCTCTCTCTCTGACTCTCTCTCTGACTCTCTCTCTCTCTGACACACTCTGACACACTCTCTGACTCTCTCTCTCTCTGACACTCTCTCTCTCTCTCTGACTCTCTGACTCTCTCTCTCTGACACACTGTCTCTCTGACACTCTCTCTGACTCTCTCTCTCTCTGACTCTCTCTCTGACTCTCTCTCTCTCTCTGACACACTGTCTCTCTGACACTCTCTCTCTCTCTCTCTCTGACACACTCTCTCTCTCTGACACTCTCTCTCTCTCTCTGACACTCTCTCTCTGACACTCTCACACTCTCTCTCTGACACTCTCTCTCTCTCTCTCTGATACACTGCCTCTCTCTCTGATACACTGCCTCTGTCTCTCTCTCTCTGACACTCTCTCTCTCTGATACACTGCCTCTGTCTCTCTTTCTCTGATACACTGTCTCTCTCTCTCTCTCTCTCTGACACACTGTCTCTGTCTCTCTCTCTCTGATACACTGTCTCTCTCTCTCTGACACTCTCTCTGACACACTGCCTCTGTCTCTCTCTCTCTCTGACACACTCTCTCTCTCTCTCTCTCTCTCTCTCTCTCTCTCTCTCTCTGACACACTGTCTCTCTCTCTCTCTCTCTCTCTCTCTCTGACATGGAGAGCCTAGTCTCCCAGATGGCTTAAGCTGGACCAGGAAAGATTTTAAATATCTTGGAGTTTTTCTTGGGGATGAAGCCTCCATACAAAAAAACTTTGAAGGCACTGTTGAAAAAATAAAGGGCCGTCGGGACAAATGGAGGTTCTTACTGAATAAAATGTCCTATAGAGGGCGTGTTCTAATTATAAATAATTTGGTAGCATCCTCTCTCTGGCATCGGTTAGCGTGTGTGGATCCCCCATTGCCACTCCTGTCAAAGATCCAGTCGATTCTGGTCAACTTCTTTTGGGACAAGCTACACTGGGTACCACAATGTGTGTTGTATCTACCTAAAGATGAAGGTGGACATGGACTTATTCACCTACAGAGCAGAACAGCAGCTTTCCGTCTCCAGTTTGCACAACGGCTTCTTACAGGGCCAGTGGACTCAGGCTGGAAGTCATTGGCTTGTGCTATTTTACAGACTTTTGAGGGTTTGGGGATGGACAGAACTCTATTCTGGATGGATCCTCAGAAGATGAACTTTAGCCGACTCCCAGTGTTTTATCGTAATCTTCTTAAAGTATGGTCTCTTGTAACAGTGCAAAGGGGGCTCAGTTCTTGCTCTCGACATTGGTTTTTAAAGGAGCCCCTGATCTATGGCTCAATTTTTGATGTGATGGGTGAAAAGTGTTTTTCTGCTCTAACCTTTAATCTCCTCAAGTCTGGAGTCACAACTCTCAATGATTTAATTAAGTTAGCCGGTCCAGAGTTGCAGAACTGTGAAAGAGTGGCAGATCATTAGGGGGTGAGATCCATTCATGTAGTCAGCCTTCTTCTTCGAAAGTGGCGGACGTTACTAACAACTGGAGAGTTAGGATTGCTGGTAGACTATTCCAGGGGTTTGTGTCATCCAGTCAACAATGATCCCTTTCCAAATTTTATGCTGTCCCCAAATCTTATGGATTGTACAGGTCGTTTCTGCAACGTGAAAGTGTGGCATTCTTGGGCCCAAACCCTGCCAATGGCAAAGCCTTATACAAAATCTGTGTTAAGTCTTTTAAGAAGAAGATTCTGAATAAAAAAGCAGATACTCCCTGGCGTATGGTTTTGCAGACAGGGGAAGCTGTCAAACCACAGTGGAGAGCATTTTACATGTCACCACTACCTAAGAAAACTGGGGATCTGCAATGGCGTATTTTACATGGTGCTGTCGCAGTTCATGCTTTTATTTCTGTTTTAAATCCAGCTGTAGGCCAAGAGTGCCCATTTTGTTTTTTAAGGGAAACAGTTTTCCATGCTTTTACGCATTGTGTGAGGCTCAGACCTTTATTTGCTGTTTTGCGTATGCTATTTGTTTATGTTTTTGAAAATTTTCCAATGGGGACTTTTATTTTTGGTTTTAAATATGTACAGAAACAACGTCTGAAGTGCCAATTGTTAAAAGTTTTGCTTGGACAAGCTAAGACGGCAATATATGTTAGCCGGAGAAACAAGGTTGAGCAAGCTTCTAGTGAGGATGTTGTATTGGTTTTCTCAACTTTAGTGCGATCTTGTATTTTAGTTGATTTTGGTTTCTGTAAGGCAATGTCCAACCCTGACTCTTTTAAACAAGCATGGTGTTATAATGGCGCAGTGTGTACAGTCGAGGATGAAAAGCTGCTATTTGCACATTTTTTGAGGGCTGGATCCTCGAACTAAAACTCTTGTATCACATTTTTGTTTGTTTTTTTGTGTGTTTTTGTATTTATTTACTTGCCAGAAATGATCTGGTAGTGCTGTTGTATATATGTTAATGTTTGAAATAAAGGTGTTTTGAAATTCAAAATTCTCGCTCTCTCTCTCTCTCTGACACACTGTCTCTCTCTCTCTCTCTCTCTCTCTCTCTGACACACTGTCTCTCTCTCTCTCCCTCCCTCTCTCTCTGACACACTGTCTCCCTCTCTCTCTGACACTCTCTCTCTCTCTGACACACTGTCTCTCTCTCTGACACTCTCTCTCTCTGACACTCTCTCTCTCTCTGACACACTGTCTCTCTCTCTCTCTCTCTCTCTCTCTCTCTCTCTCTCTCTCTCTCTCTCTGATACACTGCCTCTGTGTCTCTCTTTCTCTCTCTCTGACACTCTCTCTCTCTGATACACTGCCTCTGCCTCTGTCTCTCTCTGACACTCTCTCTCTCTGATACACTGCCTCTCTCTCTCTCTCTCTCTCTCTCTCTCTCTCTGATACACTGCCTCTGTCTATCTCTCTCTGACAATCTGTCTCTCTCTCTGATACTCTCTCTCTAAAACACTGCCTCTGCCTCTCTCTGACACTCTCTCTCTCTCTGATACACTGCCTCTGTCTATCTCTCTCTGACAATCTGTCTCTCTCTCTGATACTCTCTCTCTAAAACACTGCCTCTGCCTCTCTCTGACACTCTCTCTCTCTCTCTCTGATACACTGCCTCTGTCTATCTCTCTCTGACAATCTGTCTCTCTCTCTGATACTCTCTCTCTAAAACACTGCCTCTGCCTCTCTCTGACACTCTCTCTCTCTCTGATACACTGCCTCTGTCTATCTCTCTCTGACAATCTGTCTCTCTCTGATACACTGCCTCTGTCTATCTCTCTCTGACAATCTGTCTCTCTCTCTGATACTCTCTCTCTAAAACACTGCCTCTGCCTCTCTCTCTCTCTCTCTCTCTGATACACTGCCTCTGTCTATCTCTCTCTGACAATCTGTATCTCTCTCTGACACTCTATCTCTCTCTCTCTCTCTCTCTCGCCACGCGACACGTAGTGGCACGCACGCACGCACGCACGCACGCACGCACGCACGCACACGCGTGCGCGCCCTGGCGAGAACGGACCGGTGCGCCGCACGTGCTCCTGAGCACCGCCCGGGCCCTAATGAACAGTCTGAACCGAGGCTCAGTTGCATCGCGGCTCTGAGATGAAGCTGTCAGACAGAAATCTGCTCTTTTATTCCGCGTCTGTTTTATATCACCGACCCCGAATCACCAGCTCGCTCCCAGGAATTAAACGGAACAGAAACAAAACGGCACGTGAACCACAGAAATAGTTTCCCCTCCTGCAGTGACGTTCTCTCAAACACTTTCTTCCCCCAGACTAACAGTCGTAGTTTTACACACTCACTCTGCACCTCCCTGACATTTACAACGGCCCAAAAATGTCAGTTAGTCTTTTTGGCCTCTCTTTAACATCGCCTGCGCGAGCTCCTGACATTTCCTCTGATACTAACCTGAGGGTGGAGGGGGTGAGGGGTCAGGGGTCAGGGCCTCGGGTCGTGGACACACGGTCATTTCAAAATGGCAAGGATTCAGGTGAGTGATTCCTATTGGAAAAGGTGGGAACAGGTAAAGAGTTGGGTAAGGCAATCATACCTATGCCTTTAAGCAGATTTTGTGCGGGCACTTGGGCCGGAACCGGTTGCCCTCGTGGACCTGCCCGTCAAAACACAATTTGTTCCAGAACAATTTACACCAGTGGGTGCAGCTTCCCCCACTTTATAAGGTGATGCAACTTGTTCCGGAACATCTTGTTCCCGCTTACCGTCTAAACACAATCAGCGGCTATAGTAGATTACACGTGCACAGTAGCATTTATCCGGGATGTTTATCATCAGGACTAGACCACTTCAAGACAAATTCAGTGGTCAGTTTTTCTCGAGTGCTTTTCCGTGTCAAACTTCTCCACCTTTAAACGACGGGAGTCAAATGATTCACAAACCAATTGCAGTGAAACCTGGACTAAAGAAGGACATTCTTACCTTCATCAGGTTATGGGGAGATGCAGATACCCTGTTGGATTTTGAGATGCAGATACCCAGTTGCGTGGAGATGCAGACACCCAGTTGGACGTGGAGATGCAGACAACCAATTGCATGCAGATGCAGACACCCAGTTGGACGTGGAGATGCAGACACCCAGTTGCACGTGGAGATGCAGACACCCCGTTGCACGTGGAGATGCAGACACCCAGTTGGACGTGGAGATGCAGACACCCCATTGGACGTGGAGATGCAGACACCCCGTTGGACGTGGAGATGCAGACACCCAGTTGGACGTGGAGATGCAGACACCCAGTTGGACGTGGAGATGCAGACACCCAGTTGCACGTGGAGATGCAGACACCCAGTTGCATGTGGAGATGCAGACACCCAGTTGCACGTGGAGATGCAGACACCCTGTTGGATGTGGAGGTGCAGACACCCTGTTGCACGTGGAGATGCAGACACCCAGTTGGACGTGGAGATGCAGACACCCCGTTGGACGTGGAGATGCAGACACCCCGTTGGACGTGGAGATGCAGACACCCCGTTGGACGTGGAGATGCAGACACCCAGTTGGACGTGGAGATGCAGACACCCAGTTGCACATGGAGATGCAGACACCCCGTTGGACGTGGAGATGCAGACACCCCGTTGGACGTGGAGATGCAGACACCCCGTTGGACGTGGAGATGCAGACACCCAGTTGGACGTGGAGATGCAGACACCCCGTTGGACGTGGAGATGCAGACACCCCGTTGGACGTGGAGATGCAGACACCCCGTTGGACGTGGAGATGCAGACACCCAGTTGGACGTGGAGATGCAGACACCCCGTTGGACGTGGAGATGCAGACACCCAGTTGGACGTGGAGATGCAGACACCCCGTTGGACGTGGAGATGCAGACACCCCGTTGGACGTGGAGATGCAGACACCCAGTTGGACGTGGAGATGCAGACACCCAGTTGGACGTGGAGATGCAGACACCCCGTTGGACGTGGAGATGCAGACACCCCGTTGGACGTGGAGATGCAGACACCCAGTTGGACGTGGAGATGCAGACACCCAGTTGCACGTGGAGATGCAGACACCCAGTTGGACGTGGAGATGCAGACACCCCGTTGGACGTGGAGATGCAGACACCCCGTTGGACGTGGAGATGCAGACACCCAGTTGGACGTGGAGATGCAGACACCCAGTTGCACGTGGAGATGCAGACACCCAGTTGGACGTGGAGATGCAGACACCCAGTTGCACGTGGAGATGCAGACACCCCGTTGGACGTGGAGATGCAGACACCCAGTTGGACGTGGAGATGCAGACACCCCGTTGGACGTGGAGATGCAGACACCCAGTTGGACGTGGAGATGCAGACACCCAGTTGGACGTGGAGATGCAGACACCCCGTTGGACGTGGAGATGCAGACACCCCGTTGCACGTGGAGATGCAGACACCCCGTTGGACGTGGAGATGCAGACACCCCGTTGGACGTGGAGATGCAGACACCCAGTTGGACGTGGAGATGCAGACACCCCGTTGCACGTGGAGATGCAGACACCCCGTTGGACGTGGAGATGCAGACACCCCGTTGGACGTGGAGATGCAGACACCCCGTTGGACGTGGAGATGCAGACACCCCGTTGGACGTGGAGATGCAGACACCCCGTTGGACGTGGAGATGCAGACACCCCGTTGGACGTGGAGATGCAGACACCCCGTTGGACGTGGAGATGCAGACACCCAGTTGGACGTGGAGATGCAGACACCCCGTTGCACGTGGAGATGCAGACACCCCGTTGGACGTGGAGATGCAGACACCCAGTTGGACGTGGAGATGCAGACACCCCGTTGGACGTGGAGATGCAGACACCCAGTTGGACGTGGAGATGCAGACACCCAGTTGGACGTGGAGATGCAGACACCCCGTTGGACGTGGAGATGCAGACACCCAGTTGGACGTGGAGATGCAGACACCCCGTTGGACGTGGAGATGCAGACACCCAGTTGGACGTGGAGATGCAGACACCCCGTTGGACGTGGAGATGCAGACACCCCGTTGGACGTGGAGATGCAGACACCCAGTTGGACGTGGAGATGCAGACACCCAGTTGGACGTGGAGATGCAGACACCCCGTTGGACGTGGAGATGCAGACACCCCGTTGGACGTGGAGATGCAGACACCCAGTTGGACGTGGAGATGCAGACACCCCGTTGCACGTGGAGATGCAGACACCCCGTTGGACGTGGAGATGCAGACACCCCGTTGGACGTGGAGATGCAGACACCCAGTTGGACGTGGAGATGCAGACACCCCGTTGCACGTGGAGATGCAGACACCCCGTTGGACGTGGAGATGCAGACACCCCGTTGGACGTGGAGATGCAGACACCCCGTTGGACGTGGAGATGCAGACACCCCGTTGGACGTGGAGATGCAGACACCCCGTTGGACGTGGAGATGCAGACACCCCGTTGGACGTGGAGATGCAGACACCCCGTTGGACGTGGAGATGCAGACACCCCGTTGGACGTGGAGATGCAGACACCCAGTTGGACGTGGAGATGCAGACACCCCGTTGCACGTGGAGATGCAGACACCCCGTTGGACGTGGAGATGCAGACACCCAGTTGGACGTGGAGATGCAGACACCCCGTTGGACGTGGAGATGCAGACACCCAGTTGGACGTGGAGATGCAGACACCCAGTTGGACGTGGAGATGCAGACACCCCGTTGGACGTGGAGATGCAGACACCCAGTTGGACGTGGAGATGCAGACACCCCGTTGGACGTGGAGATGCAGACACCCAGTTGGACGTGGAGATGCAGACACCCCGTTGGACGTGGAGATGCAGACACCCCGTTGGACGTGGAGATGCAGACACCCAGTTGGACGTGGAGATGCAGACACCCAGTTGGACGTGGAGATGCAGACACCCCGTTGGACGTGGAGATGCAGACACCCCGTTGGACGTGGAGATGCAGACACCCAGTTGGACGTGGAGATGCAGACACCCAGTTGCACGTGGAGATGCAGACACCCAGTTGGACGTGGAGATGCAGACACCCCGTTGGACGTGGAGATGCAGACACCCCGTTGGACGTGGAGATGCAGACACCCAGTTGGACGTGGAGATGCAGACACCCAGTTGGACGTGGAGATGCAGACACCCAGTTGCACGTGGAGATGCAGACACCCAGTTGGACGTGGAGATGCAGACACCCCGTTGGACGTGGAGATGCAGACACCCCGTTGGACGTGGAGATGCAGACACCCAGTTGGACGTGGAGATGCAGACACCCCGTTGGACGTGGAGATGCAGACACCCAGTTGGACGTGGAGATGCAGACACCCAGTTGGACGTGGAGATGCAGACACCCCGTTGGACGTGGAGATGCAGACACCCCGTTGCACATGGAGATGCAGACACCCCGTTGGACGTGGAGATGCAGACACCCCGTTGGACGTGGAGATGCAGACACCCAGTTGGACGTGGAGATGCAGACACCCCGTTGCACGTGGAGATGCAGACACCCCGTTGGACGTGGAGATGCAGACACCCCGTTGGACGTGGAGATGCAGACACCCCGTTGGACGTGGAGATGCAGACACCCCGTTGCACGTGGAGATGCAGACACCCAGTTGGACGTGGAGATGCAGACACCCCGTTGGACGTGGAGATGCAGACACCCAGTTGGACGTGGAGATGCAGACACCCAGTTGGACGTGGAGATGCAGACACCCAGTTGCACGTGGAGATGCAGACACCCAGTTGCACGTGGAGATGCAGACACCCAGTTGCACGTGGAGATGCAGACACCCAGTTGCACGTGGAGATGCAGACACCCCATTGCACGTGGAGATGCAGACACCCCGTTGGACGTGGAGATGCAGACACCCCGTTGCACGTGGAGATGCAGACACCCCATTGGACATGGAGATGCAGACACCCCAGGAGAGCACTGGTCAGAGAAGCAGCCAAGAGGCCCATGATCACTCTGGAGGAGCTGCAGAAATCCTCAGCTCAGGTGGGAGAATCTGTGCACAGGACAACTATAAGTTGTACACTCCACAAATCTGGCCTTTTTGGAAGAGTGGCAAGAAGAAAGCCATTGTTGAAAGGCAGGCATAAGAAATGTAGGGGACACAGCAAACATGTGGAAGAAGGTGCTTTGGTCAGATGAGACCAAAGTTGAACTCTTTGGCCTAAATGCAAAGCGCTATGTGCGGCGGAAAACTAACGCTGCTCATCACCCTGCACACACCATCCCCACTGTGAAACATGGTGGTGGCAGCATCATGCTATGGGGATGCTTTTCTTCAGCAGAGACAGGGAAGCTGGTCAGAATTGATGGGAAGATGGATGGAGCTAAATACAGGGCAATCCTGGAAGAAAACCTGTTGGAGGCTGCAAAAGACTTGAGACTGGGAAGGAGATTCACCTTCCAGCAAGACAATGACCCTAAACATACAGCCAGAGCTACAATGGAATGGTTTAGATCAAAGAATATTCATGTGTTAGAATGGCCCAGTCAAAGTCCAGACCTAAATCCCATTGAGCATCTGTGACAAGACTTGAAAATTGCTGTTCACAGACGCTCTCCATCCAATCTGGCTGAGCTTGAGCTATTTTGCAAAGAAGAATGGGCAAAAAATTTCAGTGTCTAGATGTGCAAAGCTGGTAGAGACATACCACAAAAGACTTGCAGCTGTAATTGCAGCAAAAGGTGGCTCTACAAAGTATTGACGCAGGGGGGCTGAATACTAATGCACATCACATTTTTCAGAATTTTATTTGTTTAAAATTTTGAAGACCATTTATCATTTTCGTTTCACTTCACAATTATGTGCTACTCTGTGTTGGACTATCACATAAAATCTCGATAAAAAACTTTTAAGTTCGTGGTTGTAAGGTGGAAAAATGTGAAAAAGTTCAAGGGGTATGAATACTTTTTCAAGGCACTGTCAAAGCAGCTTTAGTGTTGCCAGTCCACCATTCAGTCTTTTGAACAGTGGAAGGAAACCAGAGAACCCAAAGGAAACCCACATGGGCACAGGGATGGACATCATGAAATTCCAAAAATAAGATAAATACCAAACAAATTAATTCACATTTTGGACACAGGGTAGGTTTAATGTTAGAGTCTGTAGGCTCATCTCATCTCATCTCATTATCTCTAGCCGCTTTATCCTGTTCTACAGGGTCGCAGGCAAGCTGGAGCCTATCCCAGCTGACTACGGGCGAAAGGCGGGGTACACCCTGGACAAGTCGCCAGGTCATCACAGGGCTGACACATAGACACAGACAACCATTCACACTCACATTCACACCTACGGTCAATTTAGAGTCACCAGTTAACCTAACCTGCATGTCTTTGGACTGTGGGGGAAACCGGAGCACCCGGAGGAAACCCATGCGGACACGGGGAGAACATGCAAACTCCACACAGAAAGGCCCTCGCCAGCCACGGGGCTCGAACCCAGGACCTTCTTGCTGTGAGGCGACAGCGCTAACCACTACACCACCGTGCCGCCCGAGTCTGTAGGCTTACTCATAATAATTCAGAAGTGTGTATATATATTTGGAGATGGTTTAGTTATTGTGCTCATAAAATAATTTCATGACACTTCTATTCAATAAACAAGCTTCCTAAACTCGGCCTCTGTCTAAAGGAAATTCTCACTTGTAGGGTTCCTCGAATCATATCTCTAGAGCTATGCTTTAATAACAGCAAAAAAAAAAAAAAAAACCTAGACACTAATTAAAAACAATTCAAAATGTCAAGCAGATATAGATTGTCCTCCTTCATTTCTCTGCCTCTGTTTCGTTCTCCGTGCCCCTTGACACCAGGTCTATGTGTGCCACCATTTTCCTGCTCGCCAAATGCACAGAAATATTCATGATTTATGCTAAACACGAACCTCTCATGCAAAGCGGTGAACAGGAGAAAAAAAAAAAAAACAGGGCTCAATAATTAGTCGAGGTAAAACAAGGATCCTGTGAGCTGCCTGTCGTGTTAGCCGAGGTAACGACATTACAGCGCTTGTTTTTTATTTATTAGCCTTACTATGAAGGCACTTAAATATCCTCGCTATGACAGCATGCTGTTTTCAGTGCTCAGGTTTGGCTCTGTTCCAGTATTGTGGTTTTTTTTTTTAAAAACCATTCTCGTTTTCACAACTTGTCGAACCTTTGTTGCCATCCTAAGGGCTGTTCCAGTACTTTATCAGCTGAAGTGAAGTTCATTAGATGAGACCTCGAAGCGCCAAGAGATTGAGTCAACATCAGGAGCAGAATTTACCCAGAAGGCATTGACACAGTTTCTTCAAACCAGAAAAAGATGGTGGGTGAAGCTGTTTCTAAATGTAAGCAAGAGCAGTAAAATACTTAATATTTAAAGATTCGACTTTTCAAATCCTCGCAAAAGTGAAACGTGACCATATTTTGGTGCTGTGTTCTGTTACTGAGTTAGTGTAGACTAAGGTGACGCACTGTTGCCCTTCGGGACCCAAGTGGTCACTTGTGTGACATCATAAAATGTGAGGTAAATTCATGGCCTTATTAAAAACATGATTGAAATACAGAGTTATTTTAATGCTCTTGATAATCTTATCATAAAAATCGTACCTTATAATAATCTTTTCTGCTAACTGCTGTTAGCTTTAAGTCCAGGACATCCTTACAGCTTCAGTAGCTATGGGGTTAGTCCCAGTCACCCAGTTTCTGATATATTTTGTACACTTTTCTGGCCACGAGCTTCAGAACACTGAATGCTGCAATGTGATTGGCTGTCTGTTGAGTTTTTTTTAGTTTTGTTTAAAGCAGCTATCAGTGAATAAGTGAGTTAATCTCACATTTGCTGATGCGCTCTGAGGAAAGGTGTATGTTTGGACGTCTGTCCTGTCAGTCAATCCCTGCTCTTACACCGTATATTGATGAAATGGACTAGACATTAGTGAACGTTACATATCTGGCTTCCTGGCTGACTGTTTTCCAGCTTATTTATCTCCGTGTTACAGTACGTTCATTAGGCATTACGGTAATTATAAAACAACTGGAGGGCCGCACGGTGGTGTAGTGGTTAGCGCTGTTGCCTCACAGCAAGAAGGTCCGGGTTCGAGCCCCGTGGCCGGCGAGGGCCTTTCTGTGCGGAGTTTGCATGTTCTCCCGGTGTCTGCGTGGGTTTCCTCCGGGTGCTCCTGGCGACTTGTCCAGGGTGTACCCCGCCTTTCGCCCGTAGTCAGCTGGGATAGGCTCCAGCTTGCCTGCGACCCTGTAGAACAGGATAAAGCGGCTAGAGATAATGAGATGAGATTAGATAAAACAACTGGGAGCTACTAACACCTCCGACTGATTTATACCTGACGTGATGTGATTTGCGATTCCTACTGTACACACTTACATCAGAGCATTTTTTAAGGATTTTCCACTAGGAGACCAACTGGTCTGGGCAATACAATCACATGCCCCAGAGTCCATGCGGCTGCACCGCTGCAGCATATTCTGTGATGCAAATTGCCGCATTACGAATCCTCGTTTCAGCCAGCATAATATCAACATAGTTAATGCAGTGCCAAGTTCATCTCATCTCATTATCTGTAGCCGCTTTATCCTGTTCTACAGAGTCGCAGGCAAGCTGGAGCCTATCCCAGCTGACTACGGGCGAAAGGCGGGGTACACCCTGGACAAGTCGCCAGGTCATCACAGGGCTGACACATAGACACAGACAACCATTCACACTCACATTCACACCTACGGTCAATTTAGAGTCACCAGTTAACCTAACCTGCATGTCTTTGGACTGTGGGGGAAACCGGAGCACCCGGAGGAAACCCACGCGGACACAGGGAGAACATGCAAACTCTGCACAGAAAGGCCCTCGCCGGCCACGGGGCTTGAACCCGGACCTTCTTGCTGTGAGGTGACAGCGCTAACCACTACACCACCGTGCCGCCCCAGTGCCAAGTTTTCCTTGTTAAATGTATACTTACATGGTACTTGGTTAATTAATTGCAGCTGATTGAACCAAATGATAAGACGTAACTTGGTTTAAAATTTGGTCTCCCAGTGAAGCTGGTTTGGCATTGACTAGGAGACCAAATCTGGCCACTGGGAGACCATTTGGTCTACTATGTTAAAAAATGCTCTGACTTACATGCAGACTTTATCTGCATCATGCGACATCCACTAGATGCAGCTGAAACATCCGTGTCTGTCTTTCCAAGTCGAAACATAACATGTTTAGCGATTCCATACACAGCATTCTTACACACAGCGATGAGGTTTTTTTTAATTTTCCGCTATCGTTGTGATCATTGTTATGATCCATGTCTCAAATTGAAAACGACAACTGTAGAGGTTTTTTTTTTTTACGGTAAATGTAGACTAATCTAGAAAATGTATACAGTAGGTTTGAAGGCTGTGTGAGAAATCTTTAAAACACTAACTGTAACAGGAAAACCAGTTAGTGTTTGCGCTCAATACCTGTCTAGAATAGTACATGCACTCACTGGTTACTTTATTAGGAACACCTATACATCCACCTGCAGTTTTATGCAGTCAGCCAATCCTTCTAATCAGCAGCACAATGCATCAAATCACACAGCTTCGGTTAACGCTCACAATGTTCAAACATCAGACTGCGATCTCACAGTGAAGTGTGACTTTCTTTCTTTCACTGTGGCATGGGTGTTGGTTTGAGCCAGATGAGTATTTTTGGTTTGAGTATTTCAGAAACTGCTGATCTCCTTCCTGGGGTTTTCACACACAACAGTCTGTAGAGTTTACACAGACTGAATGGTGCGAAAAACAAAAAACAAACACTGAGTGAATGAGCAGCAGTTCTGTGGGTGGAAACAGGAAACGCACTGTGGATAAGAGCAGGCCGAGATCAGAAAATGGACAGTTTGGTTCGAGATTCTTTTTTGCCAGGAAGTAACTCATGTAATCACTCTTTACAACCGTGTTGAGCAGAAAAGCATCTCAGCATGCAACAGCAGAAAGATAGATAGATAGATAGATAGATAGATAGATAGATAGATAGATAGATAGATAGATAGATAGATAGATAGATAGATATATGAGTGATTCCACGCTTATGGGTACTGAAATGGGGACATGAACTTATTCACCTAAAACCATTTCTTTTTTTACCATCAGGTCACAAAACATGTAATCTTTAATGAATGATATGTTAAAAGATAACTTTAATTTTCTGAGATGTAATAAAAACATATTTATATGCCAAAGTCAAGCCTATGAGTTCCAAAATGATGTCTGTTACATTACTTCTGTTACGATTGTCCATCTCGTGTCTGTTACAAATTAATTACAATCTAGCTATATACCATGTTAATCTTATTGAAAGAATGTGTATGTTTATTCTACTACACATGTTTATTAATTATATTTGCTAAAACATCACCTTCCTATGTTTCAAAAAGTAATTCTACATTGTTAAAATTGAGAATCTATATGTCCACAACACTTCTGTTACGTTCTGACTTTGGCATATAAATATGTTTTTATTACATCTCAGAAAATTAAAGTTATCTTTTAACATATCATTCATTAAAGATTACATGTTTTGTGACCTGATGGTAAAAAAAAGAAATGGTTTTAGGTGAATTTTTAAAAATAAGTTCATGTCCCCATTTCAGTACCCATAAGCGTGTAATCACTCATATATATATATATATATATATATATATATATATATATATATATATATATATATATATATATTTTTTAGCAGTCCAAATCCTGCGCTCTGGTTGGCTGGCGAGTGGGTCCATATCCTATGGTATGGATCCCAGTTACGGACCCCGGTTATGGACCTCTGGCGACTCGCTCGTTCACAATAACAACAAACATAGTAGCATTTTTTGTCAACATTTATCTTTTTTATAAGATTTATTTTAAAAATTATTAAAAATCTTATAAATTTTTGCCAGCATTTCTCAGGAGAATAGCATTAATTTGACATCATGGATAGCGATAACGACAGTGTTCACAGCGAAAGCGAGTTTTACCACCCTGAGGAAGAAGAAATAAAAGAAAACATTTCAGGAGAAAGCTAAAAACCTGTAATTTGCTAACACCGAGCAAAAACATGGCTGAATCCTGAATGACTCAATTTTGTATAAATAGGGGACTACATAGGTGGCAAAATGTAGTGTAGCTTTTTTCCTGCCATGGAAGTGTACTTGTATACCGAGGAGGAAGCAATTTTGCATTACAGCCGTGAACGAGGATTCAAAATGGCGACTCGCTTCGCCTCAGTTTTCCCTTTCGGGCGCTCTCGTTTTCTGTTAGAATTTGGTAAAGAAAAAAATGAATATATTATTTACCAGCTTAAGGTCGGGCCGTATGGTGAAATACCGTGACCTCGGCCTTAAATACTGACCTCGGCCCAGAGGGTCTCGCTCAGTACTTTCAAGACCTCGGTCACGGTATTTCACCATACGGACCTCCCAGCTGGTAAATAACATATATATGTTATATTATATTACAGGCATTTAGCAGATGTGACGTACGACATACTCGGAGCAGCCTGGGGTTAGCTGCCTTACTCAAGGGCACTTCAGCCATTCTTGCTGGTCCGGGGAATCAAATCAGCAACCATTTGGTCCCAAAGCTGCTTCTCTAACCATTAGGTCATGGCTTCTCCAAGACCACATCGGGTTCCACTCCTGCAGCCAAGAACAGGAATCTTAGAATCAAGAACAAGTTCCTATGTCTGCTGAGTGTATGTACAGTACAAATTAATGCGATTTGAGACACAATACTTGTTTGTTTAATCAACTGTCAACACCATGTCACATGGTGCGAAACTGTCTCCATTATATATCTTGGTATAAAATCCTTAAAGGAACAGTCCACTGTACTTCCATAATGAAATATGCTCTTATCTGAATTGAGACGAGCTGCTCCGTACCTCTCCGAGCTTTGCGCGACCTCCCAGTCAGTCAGACGCGCTGTCACTCCTGTTAGCAATGTAGCTAGGCTCAGCATGGCCAATGGTATTTTTTGGGGCTGTAGTTAGATGCGGCCAAACTCTTCCGCGTTTTTCCTGTTTACATAGGTTTATATGACCAGTGACATGAAACAAGTTCAGTTACACAAATTGAAACGTGGCGATTTTCTATGCTATGGAAAGTGCGCACTATAATGACAGGCGTACTAACACCTTCTGCGCGCTTCAGCAGCGCATTGATATCTGAGCTCCGTATCAATGCACTGTCGAAGCGCGCAGAAGGTGTTAGTACGCCTGTCATTATAGTGCCGACTTTCCATAGCATAGAAAATCGCTACGTTTCAATTTGTGTAACTGAACTTGTTTCATATCACTGGTCATATAAACCTATGTAAACAGGAAAAATGCGGAAGAGTTTGGTCGCATCTAACTACAGCCCCAAAAAATACCATTGGCCATGCTGAGCCTAGCTACATTGCTAACAGGAGTGACAGCGTGTCTGACTGACTGGGAGGTCGCGCAAAGCTCGGAGAGGTACGGAGCAGCTCGTCTCAATTCAGAGAAGAACATATTTCATTATGGAAGTACGGTGGACTGTTCCTTTAAGATGCCATAGCTGTAACACCTCGGCACTTTCTACAAGCAGAAGTAGACACTAGAAATAGATATGGAATTGTTAGGACTAGGACTGTTTTGGCCTCTAGAGGCCGCTGTTATTTCCTTTTCATGTCGTGTTTATTTTGGCCTCTAGAGGCCGCCACTGTTGCTGTGTTTTGTGTTTGTGTTAATTGCCTAATTATCTTCACCTGTGTCCTTAATTAGTTTGTCTATTTATACCCCTGAGTTCAGTCCTCTTGTCACGGAGTCTTTGTGCTGTTATGTTTATCTCCAGTTTCCTTTGTACTGTGTTTTTTTTGATCTTCTTAGCTTTTGTATTTTTGCACTTTGCTTTTCTTTTGGATTATACTCTTTGTTTTTTTTTGTCTTTTGTTTTGCCCTGTATATAGTGTATATAGTTTAAATAAACCTTTTGATTCTTTTTCTACTTCCGCCTCACGCCTCTGCATTTGAGTCATCCCCCTGGTGGCCTAGTGGGGGTTTGCTGGATTATCACACCAACGAACCAGGTTCGAATCCCAGCAAAACCCTAACAGAAAGACTCCGTCATGACCGACTCAGCAGAGGCTGCTTCAACTGTCTACCCGGCCAACCTTCAGGGAATTATGGCAGCTTTGACACGCTTCGGAGCGACCATGGACGCTCATGGACGTACGCTCACCAGCCAACGTGAGGCCCTCGCTCGCCACGAGGAACTGCTTCAGCAAATTGGGAAAACCCTGGCACAGCTGACATCTCTGCCTGCATCTCCTGCTCCTGATCCAGTTCCTGCTCCTGATCCAGCTCCCACTCCTGCTCCAGTGCCTCCTGCAATGCTGCCTTCTTCACCTCGCGAACCCAGCCTTCCTGCACCACAGAGGTATGACGGCAAGCACAGTGAGTGCCGAGAGTTCCTTACCCAGTGTCAACTCACCTTTGAGCTTCAGCCTACCACCTACACTACGGATCGCCGCAAGATTGCCTTTGTGATCACCTTATTAGCTGGTAAGGCGCGAGCCTGGGCTACTGCTATCTGGCAAAGACAGGGACCTGAGTGCTTTGATTTCCAGCTGTTTTCTGAAGAGATGCTTCGGGTCTTCGATCAGGCAGACATCAGTACCGACGCAGCCCGAAAGCTCATGTCCATCCGGCAAGGAGGAAGCGTCGCAGATTACGCCATCTCGTTCCGAACACTCGCAGCAGTAAGTGGATGGAACGAGACTGCCCTGGTGTCAGCCTTCCACCATGGTCTGTCTGACCCCACCAAGGACGGTCTGGCCTCTATTGGATGCCCAAGTGACCTCGAAACCCTCATCTCACATGCTATTCGTCTGGACAACAGGATGAGAGAACGCCACCAAGCCTTGAGCCCCCCCAGCCTCCCTACCTCTACCTGGAGACCGTCTACCTCCTTCAGTGACTGTCCAGAACCCATGCAAGTGGGTCGTACTCGCCTCTCCGCATCTGAGAGGGAGCGCAGAAGGAGGGACAAGTGCTGCATCTACTGTGGCAAGCCTGGTCACTTCCGAGCATCATGTCCCGAACTCTTGGGAAAAGGACCGCCCCGTCCAGCCGAGGGAGGGTTGTGACGGGGCCTACCCTCTCTCCCGGACTCCCTGGCCAAGGAATCTACATCCCGGTCTCCATCTCCTGGGGTGAGTCTGTCCACTCTTGTCAAGCTTTGATAGACTCAGGGGCGGCTGGGAACTTTATGGATATTCACTTCGCCCAAAGCATCAATATTCCGACTGCACCTCTTGAAGTCCCACTGTCTGTGTCTGCCCTCGATGGCCAAGCGTTAGGTGATGGAAGAGTCACCCAAGTTACTTCTCCAGTTTTCCTCCAGTCTCAAGGTCACAAGGAAGAAATATCCCTGCACCTGATTCCTTCACCTGAGTTCCCAGTTATTCTAGGCCTTCCTTGGCTTACTCGCCACAACCCTCGCATAGACTGGGTAACAAGCCAGGTTGTGGAATGGGGCCCTGCATGCCATGCCTCTTGTCTGCTCTCTAGCTCTCCTGTGTCTCCTGCCGAGCCCCCTGATCTCACCGAGTTATCTCAAGTTCCCACAGAGTACTGGGATCTCAAGGAGGTATTCAGCAAGAGCAGGGCCGCCGTTCTTCCTCCGCACCGGGCCTACGACTGTGCCATCGACTTGCTCCCTGGGACTACCCCTCCTCGTGGCAGACTGTTTTCACTCTCTCAGCCAGAACGCAAGGCCATGGAGGAATACCTCAAAGATGCCCTGGTCTCTGGGTTTATTCGACCCTCCACTTCACCTGCTGGAGCCGGCTTCTTCTTTGTCGGCAAGAAGGATGGGGGGCTCCGACCATGTATTGATTACAGGGGCCTGAATAAGATCACTGTGCGCAACCGATATCCCCTTCCGCTGATGTCCACAGCTTTCGACCTGCTCCAAGGCGCCACCGTCTTCACCAAGTTGGACCTACGGAACGCATACCACCTCATCCGTATCCGACAGGGAGACGAGTGGAAGACTGCCTTTAACACCCCGTCTGGGCACTACGAATACCAGGTGATGCCCTTCGGACTCACCAACGCACCAGCTGTTTTTCAGGCCCTAATCAACGACGTCTTAAGGGACATGATTAACCTATACGTTTTTGTCTACCTCGACGACATCCTTATCTTTTCCAAGACCGTGCAGGAGCACCGCCACCATGTCCGCCAGGTTCTCCAGAGGCTGCTACAGAACAATCTGTTCGCCAAGGCCCAGAAATGCGAATTTCATGTTCCCGAGGTCTCCTTTCTGGGATTTATTGTACGGACAGGCCAACTCCAAATGGACCCTGCCAAGACCCTGGCCGTCCGGGATTGGCCTACTCCCAAGTCCGTTAAGGAGGTTCAGCGGTTCTTAGGATTCGCTAACTTCTACCGCAAGTTCATCAGGAACTTCAGTTCTGTGGCAGCACCCATGTCAGACCTCACCAAAGGGACAGGTGGATCTTATGGCTGGTCTCCTCAGGCAGAAAAGGCATTCAAAGACCTCAAGGACCGCTTCTGCACGGCACCCATTCTGGTTCTCCCGGACACCTCCCAACCATTCATCGTGGAGGTGGACGCCTCGGACAGTGGTGTCGGCGCGGTGCTCTCTCAACGTTCGGAAGGAAAGCTGCACCCCTGCGCTTACTTCTCCCACCGCCTGAGTCCTGCTGAGTCCCGGTACGATGTGGGGGATCGAGAACTGCTAGCGGTCAAACTGGCCCTTGAGGAGTGGAGGCACTGGCTGGAGGGAGCACAACATCCATTCCTGGTTTGGACTGACCACAAGAACCTGGAGTACCTCCAGCAAGCCAAGAGACTGAACCCTCGACAGGCTAGGTGGGCCCTGTTTTTCAGTCGGTTTGACTTCACCCTCTCATACCGCCCCGGCTCCAAGAACACCAAACCTGACGCACTGTCCAGACTGTTCTCTGCCACTAACAGGGAGAATGAAGTCGGGCCTATTATCCCTGTGTCCCGGATTGTGGCCCCTGTCCGCTGGGGTATTGAGGAGGCTGTCCGACGAGCCCAATGCCAGGACCCCGGTCCTGGGACGGGGCCACCAGGCCTCTTGTACGTCCCACATCAAGCCCGGGCCAAGGTTCTCCAGTGGGGTCACTCTTCCCCTCTCACCGCCCACCCGGGAGCTCGGAGGACCCTGGACTTCCTGAAAAGACGCTTCTGGTGGCCTAACATGGAGAAGGAAGTAAGGTCATTTGTCCTGTCCTGTGAGGTTTGCACCAGAACCAAGAACCCACGACAGCGTCCCCAGGGTCTCCTGCATCCTCTGACCATTCCCCGGCGTCCCTGGTCCCACGTGGCAGTCGACTTTATCACGGGTCTCCCTGAGTCACAAGGTAACACGGTCATTTTGGTCTTAGTTGACAGATTCTCCAAGGCCTGCCGCTTCATACCACTGTGCAAACTCCCCTCTGCTCTTGAAACTGCGAAACTTTTGTTTAATCATGTCTTCCGAGTCTTTGGTCTTCCACAGGACATCGTCTCAGACCGAGGGCCCCAGTTCTCCTCCCGAGTGTGGCATGGGTTCTGCAAGGTCATCGGAGCCACTGCCAGCCTCTCCTCTGGGTTTCACCCACAGTCCAATGGTCAGACGGAGAGGCTCAACCAGGACCTGGAAACCACCCTGCGAGGCCTGGCTATGGATAACCCGACATCGTGGAGCACCTGGCTGCCATGGGCGGAGTACGCCCACAACACCCTGCAGTCATCGGCCACCAAGCTGTCGCCATTCCAGTGCCAATTCGGGTTCCAGCCACCTCTGTTCCCGGACCAGGAGGAGGACGCGGGGGTGCCCTCGGTCAACCAATATGTGAGACGGTGTCGCAAGACCTGGAGCAAGGTCAGGAAGACCCTCATACAGACCTCCAGAACCAACCAGACTCAGGCCAACCGCCATAGAAGACCTGCACACGCTTTCCGCCCTGGGCAGCGTGTTTGGCTGTCCACTAAGGACCTTCCACTGCGGGTGGAGAACCGCAAGCTTGCTCCTCGCTACATTGGCCCCTTCAAGGTGGTGCGCAGGGTGAACCCTGTCTCCTACCGGCTCCAGTTGCCCCGGACTCTGAGGATCAACCCCACTTTCCATGTTTCCCTGTTACGGCCCGTACTGACGTCTACGTATGCCCCTGCCCCTAGGAACCCCCCACCCCCCCGCATCTTCCAGGGGCAGACTGTGTTCACTGTGAATCGCCTGCTTGACTCCCGCCGGGTCCGCGGCGGGTTGCAATATCTGGTGGACTGGGAGGGCTATGGTCCTGAGGAGCGCTGCTGGGTTCCTGCTCGGGATGTCCTTGATAAAGAACTATGTCGGGACTTCCATTCGGCCCATCCGGATCGCCCTGGGAACGTCAGGAGACGCTCCTAGAGGGGGGGGTCCTGTTAGGACTAGGACTGTTTTGGCCTCTAGAGGCCGCTGTTATTTCCTTTTCATGTCGTGTTTATTTTGGCCTCTAGAGGCCGCCACTGTTCCTGTGTTTTGTGTTTGTGTTAATTGCCTAATTATCTTCACCTGTGTCCTTAATTAGTTTGTCTATTTATACCCCTGAGTTCAGTCCTCTTGTCACGGAGTCTTTGTGCTGTTATGTTTATCTCCAGTTTCCTTTGTACTGTGTTTTTTTTGATCTTCTTAGCTTTTGTATTTTTGCACTTTGCTTTTCTTTTGGATTATACTCTTTGTTTTTTTTTGTCTTTTGTTTTGCCCTGTATATAGTGTATATAGTTTAAATAAACCTTTTGATTCTTTTTCTACTTCCGCCTCACGCCTCTGCATTTGAGTCATCCCCCTGGTGGCCTAGTGGGGGTTTGCTGGATTATCACACCAACGAACCAGGTTCGAATCCCAGCAAAACCCTAACAGGAATGTTTTATAGACTTGTACATCATAGTATTATAGTCCTCAGTGTCTTTTTATAGCGTTTAGAAAAAGTGATAATTCCAAGTTTAATGCTTATCCAGACTTACAACGCTGACAATTACTGACATGACTTGAACACACTATCAAGATCGTTCATGAACATCATCCATGAATAGTTAAATGTAGCTACCGTGATCTGCTACACGAAATCCCAGCCAACCCCTGAGCAAGGATTTTAAAAGCCAACAAAATCTACAGTTTCTCATTAACTTCATCCACACTTGTTTAAAGCTAGACGTCCTTTCGATTTCATAAAATCGGTGAAATATAGTTCCCTCTGAAATGTGGTGATTGTGATATTTGTTTATTTCTGTAATATCTCACAAAATATCAGGCCATTTTGTTCTGCGGCTGGGAAGTTATTTAATTTGAGGGGATTAAAGCAAATAATGTGCGTGAAATCGCTCGGTTCGCGCAGTCAGGCAGACAGAGGAAGTCCGTGTGTGTGTGTTTGTGTGTGCGCATGCGCAGGTTTCCCTTTGAGCGTGCACTGACAGTTCCATCATTCTGTCGCTAAACGAACAGCTGATCACACCGAGGTGCTCGCTGACCGCCGATGTTTATTAGTTTGGTCCTGCGTTTCCTTTCCTTCGTATAGAACATAACATCTTTTCTTCTCGCTTTCTTTCCGTTACTGTAGTTGGTCTTTCACGTTTCATTCGCACACTCACGTCCTCCATTTTTCTCTCCTGTTTCAAATTTGTATCCCACAATGCCTTGCGCAAACAGGGAAAGCTCACCACGTGATGTGATGCATGACGTAGTATCTAGAATCGGGTCATGGTGAAGCAGGAAAAAATAGCGGAGAATTTAGGGCCACGTGGAGATAAATTCATTAATTGTTCTATTAGAAAAAACTAATAAAATTGGAAGTCTGTAATTCGAATTCAGTAGCTTTCAGTCCACTAAACAAAAATAATTGGGTGTCGGGGAAAATTCTTTTTATGACCTCCACTTGAAAAATCTGAAAGGCAGTCTAGCTTGAAAAAATATAGTCTATAACAACCAACACAATCCTGCGAAATGAAAACGTTGAGCAGACGCCCTTCCATGCCTCGTCCTCCTACAGACAACACCGATGTTAGCGAACAACAGAATGACTCTTTCCTTATTTGTAATTATAGCTCTGGGAGAGTTTGGCTCTTTGTACACTGTAAAATAGTTGTGGGGTTATGTAAGTTATGTTGTATGGATATGAGAGGGAGAGATGATTAGTTTAGTCTTGGACGTTACTGCCATTGGGGATTGTTTTCATGAAACGGCTTTAACCGTGTTTGGTAAACTGGGCTTCAAGGATAGAAATGTTATGATGGCTTGTGAAATGTTGTTGTCGAGCGAGACATAAAACACACGCATATGCAAGAAAGAGCAACTCACGTGTTAGACACGAGAGAGGGAAAGAGTGAGAACAATAACAACCCGGTTATCCATTTGCGAGTGTCTGATGGGTCTGTATAAGGGGTTTTTTTTTCTGTGTTTAATGTGAGCATATAACAGTGTACAATGGTCCATTAGTGTACACACACAAAGTTAAAAAATAGGGACCAGTCAGATCTTTTCTCAAGGTCAAAACCGTACACAAAGACATTTATTCATTCATTCTTTCTTTCCAAACCATTGTCTGTCGTCTTTTCCGACCTTAAACTGACCACTTTTGGTGAACCTGTGCAACCTGATGTTATCTTCTGCCTTCTGTAAACTATCTGCCTCAAGGTTGTGCATTCTGAAATGCTTTTCTGCTCACCACAGTTGCAAAGAGTGGCTACTTGCAGGAGTGCAGATCCGATGTCAGGATTGGGGGGGGACACAAAAGTGATTTTTTTTTTTTTTTTTGCCCGTATGCAACTCATACCATGCAACCATAAATCACAACTTCGTGGAGGCTCGCCACATCATTCAAAAAGTAGTGCACAGGGAATCATTTGTCTGAAAATACATTTGTTTGTACAATTTTGAATAATTTAGGGGATTTTTATTGGGGGGGACAATTCATGTTTTTCAGAAATTGGGGGGATCATGTCCCCCCCGTCCCCCCAGGGATCTGCACCCATGGCTACTTGATTTACCGTAACCTTCCTCATCAGCTTGAACCAGTCCGGACATTCTTTTCTGACCTCTTTCAAGGCAAACAAAGCGTTTCTGCCCACAGAACTGGATGTTTTTTGTTTTTCCACACCATTTTGTGTACATTTTCGAGACTGTTTTGCATGAAAATCGCAGTTTATGAAATAATCCAGCAGTGTTCTAACTAGACCAAAATATCAACATAGTGGCACCAGTCTTAACAGCTGGGGCCGCCTGAGGCCCCTGAAAGCTCACGGGTTCTACATGCTCGGAGATGCATTTCCTGGCACTTGAAATTCCCTGAAAGTCTCTCTTTTTTTTTTTTTGGTCATGTTAATGAGATTTTTTTTTTTTTTGCCAAAAAATGCTGTGATTGTTTTTGATTGAAGATTTATTATAATTAATATTCAACTATATTAGAGACATATTTATGGAATAAGAATAAAATGACCAGTTGATGTTCACCAAGTGTCAACTTTATTTTCAGCTTCAGCCATTCAATTACAATACAGGACTATCCAGATCCAGGCTTGTAGTACTCGAGTCCGACTCGTGCCCTAATTTTAAGGACTCATGACTTGACTTGGACTTGAGCACTGATGACTCGGACTCATGCGGTAACTGCATTGGAAACGAGGACTCAAATGTTTTCCTTATTTTTTGTAACATGCCATAATAATTTGGCCTAAGATATTTATATTTATATCTACATTAATGTGGGGCGGCACGGTGGTGTAGTGGTTAGCGCTGTCGCCTCACAGCAAGAAGGTTGTGGGTTCGAGCCCCGTGGCCGGCGAGGGCCTTTCTGTGTGGAGTTTGCATGTTCTCCCCGTGTCCGCATGGGTTTCCTCCGGGTGCTCCGGTTTCCCCCACAGTCCAAAGACATGCAGGTTAGGTTAACTGGTGACTCTAAATTGACCATAGGTGTGAATGTGAGCATGAATGGTTGTCTGTGTCTATGTGTCAGCCCTGTGATGACCTGGCGACTTGTCCAGGGTGTACCCCGCCTTTCGCCCGTAGTCAGCTGGGATAGGCTCCAGCTTGCCTGCGACCCTGTAGAACAGGATAAAGCGGCTACAGATTATGAGATGAGATCTACATTAATGTCATGAAAGAGAATGCACATTGACCTGTTCATACGTCATGTTCAGGAGGAAACTAGCATTAACGGCGCTAAAATGCCTGGAGAGATCGTCCCTAGGATTGTCCGCTTTGCTTATACAGACTTCTTGTGCAGCAGGAAAAAATGCCCTGCTATGTGTTCCATATGTAGAAGAACTATCGAGGAGACGATGGGGACAACCTCGAACTTCAATCGTCATTTGGCAAGACTCCACCCAGAGAAGGAAGCGACACGCTATGTTCATTGCTCTGTTGATAGTGGGCGGGGCTTACTTGCTGAGTGATGAACTAGCTAGTGTTAACCCTCTCTCATGTTATTTGCGCTGTTGATAGTGGGTGGGGCTTGCTGAGCGATGAACAAGCTTTTTATCTGTAGCCTGTTAACCGAGCAGGAACGTTAGTCCAACACAGTAGCAGAGACGCTTTCACATAAAGGCAGCAACAGCCACCGTCAAACGGTGCGTATGGAGTCTTGTTCTCGGACTCGACTCAAAATTTTCTTTAATGACTTGGACTTGAACACTGAGGACTCGAGACTGGACCCGAACTCGAGGTTTAGTGACTCGACAACACTGTCCAGATCTAACTCAGGGACTGGTGTGTATTACATGCATGGCGCATACTGTAAGTGCCTTTTAACACGGATGGCACTTTAGCATGATAAGTGGCAATCTCCACACGGAACTACTTGGGCAGCTATGGACTGAGTGCTTACGTGGCCGGGGAGTGGAGTATGCCCGAATGTAGAACATTCGCATGGTGGCATGCCGTCGCCGCTGCATGGGGATAACAAGAAAAAATTAAACAAAAAAACACATTTTCAAGATTGACAAGTATTTTTATGTGTAGTGGCAACTTTTACAGGCATGTCAGCAATATTGTCTGTGTAGCATTAAAGAAACATTGCATATCGGCCTGATATGCTGAAAAGGCTGAGTTAGAACCCTGCCTGGAACCAACAACCAGTCACTGAGATTTTATTTATACCGGTACACAACCCCGATTCCAAAAAAGCTGGGACAAAGCACAAATTGTAAATAAAAACGGAATGCAATGATGTGGAAGTTTCAAAATTCCATATTTTATTCAGAATAGAACATAGATGACATATCAAATGTTTAAACTGAGAAAATGTATCATTTAAAGAGAAAAATTAGGTGATTTTAAATTTCATGACAACAACACATCTCAAAAAAGTTGGGACAAGGCCACGTTTACCACTGTGAGACATCCCCTTTTCTCTTTACAACAGTCTGTAAACGTCTGGGGACTGAGGAGACAAGTTGCTCAAGTTTAGGGATAGGAATGTTAACCCATTCTTGTCTAATGTAGGATTCTAGTTGCTCAACTGTCTTAGGTCTTTTTTGTCGTATCTTCCGTTTTATGATGCGCCAAATGTTTTCTATGGGTGAAAGATCTGGACTGCAGGCTGGCCAGTTCAGTACCCGGACCCTTCTTCTACGCAGCCATGATGCTGTAATTGATGCAGTATGTGGTTTGGCGGCGGCACGGTGGTGTAGTGGTTAGCGCTGTCGCCTCACAGCAAGAAGGTCCTGGGTTCGAGCCCCGGGGCTGGCGGGGGCCTTTCTGTGTGGAGTTTGCATGTTCTCCCCGTGTCCGCGTGGGTTTCCTCCAGGTGCTCCGGTTTCCCCCACAGTCCAAAGACATGCAGGTTAGGTTAACTGGTGACTCTAAATTGACCGTAGGTGTGAATGTGAGTGTGAATGGTTGTCTGTGTCTATGTGTCAGCCCTGTGATGACCTGGCGACTTGTCCAGGGTGTACCCCGCCTTTCGCCCGTAGTCAGCTGGGATAGGCTCCAGCTTGCCTGCGACCCTGTAGAAGGATAAAGCAGCTAGAGATAATGAGATGAGATGAGATGTGGTTTGGCATTGTCATGTTGGAAAATGCAAGGTCTTCCCTGAAAGAGACGTCGTCTGGATGGGAGCATATGTTGCTGTAGAACCTGGATATACCTTTCAGCATTGATGGTGTCTTTCCAGATGTGTAAGCTGCCCATGCCACACGCACTAATGCAACCCCATACCATCAGAGATGCAGGCTTCTGAACTGAGCGCTGATAACAACTTGGGTCGTCCTTCTCCTCTTTAGTCCAAATGACACGGCGTCCCTGATTTCCATAAAGAACTTCAAATTTTGACTCGTCTGACCACAGAACAGTTTTCCACTTTGCCACAGTCCATTTTAAATGAGCCTTGGCCCAGAGAAGACGTCTGCGCTTCTGGATCGTGTTTAGATACGGCTTCTTCTTTGAACTATAGAGTTTCAGCTGGCAACGGCGGATGGCACGGTGAATTGTGTTCACAGATAATGTTCTCTGGAAATATTCCTGAGCCCATTTTGTGATTTCCAATACAGAAGCATGCCTGTATGTGATGCAGTGCCGTCTAAGGGCCCGAAGATCACGGGCACCCAGTATGGTTTTCCGGCCTTGACCCTTACGCACAGAGATTCTTCCAGATTCTCTGAATCTTTTGATGATATTATGCACTGTAGATGATGATATGTTCAAACTCTGCAATTTTACACTGTCGAACTCCTTTCTGATATTGCTCCACTATTTGTTGGCGCAGAATTAGGGGGATTGGTGATCCTCTTCCCATCTTTACTTCTGAGAGCCGCTGCCACTCCAAGATGCTCTTTTTATACCCAGTCATGTTAATGACCTATTGCCAATTGACCTAATGAGTTGCAATTTGGTCATCCAGCTGTTCTTTTTTTGTACCTTTAACTTTTCCAGCCTCTTATTGCCCCTGTCCCAACTTTTTTGAGATGTGTTGCTGTCATGAAATTTCAAATGAGCCAATATTTGGCATGAAATTTCAAAATGTCTCACTTTCGACATTTGATATGTTGTCTATGTTCTATTGTGAATACAATATCAGTTTTTGAGATTTGTAAATTATTGCATTCCATTTTTATTTACAATTTGTACTTTGTCCCAACTTTTTTGGAATCGGGGTTGTGTATATATATATATATATATATATATATATATATATATATATATATATATACACACAGTGGTGTGAAAAAATGTTTGCCCTCTTTCTGATTTCTTATTTTTTTGCGTGTTTGTCACACTTAAATGTTTCAGATCATCAAACAAATTTAAATATTAGACAAAGATAACACAAGTAAACACAAAATGCAGTTTTTAAATGAAGGTTTTTATTATTAAGGGGAAAAAAAATCCAAACCTACATGACCCTGTGTGAAAAAGTGATTCCCCCACCCCCGTTAAAACATAAATTAACTGTGGTTTATCACATCTTTGGAAAGCTGAGTTCAATTTCTCTAGCCACACCCAGGTCTGATTACTGCCACTCCTGTTCTCAATCAAGAAATCACTTAAATAGGACCTGCCTGACAAAGTGAAGTAGACCAAAAGATCCTCAAAAGCTAGACATCATGCTGCGATCCAAAGAAATTCAGGAACAAATGATAAACAAAGTAATTGAGATCTATCAGTCTGGAAAAGTTTATAAAGCCATTTCTAAAGCTTTGAGACTCCAGCGAAACACAGTGAGAGCCATTATCCATAAATGGTGACAACATGGAACAGTGGTGAACCTTCCCAGGAGTGGCCGGCAGACCAAAATTACCCCAAGAGCACAGCGACGACTCATCCAAGAGGTCACAAAAGACCCCACAACAACATCCAAAAGAACTGCAGGCCTCACTTGCCTCGGTTAAGGTCAGTGTTCATGACTCCACCATAAGAAAGAGACTGGGCAAAAATGGCCTGCATGGCAGAGTTCCAAGATGAAAACCACTGCTGAGCAAAAAGAACATAAAGGCTCGTCTCAGTTTTGCCAGAAAACATCTTGATGATCCCCAAGACTTTTGGGAAAATACTCTGTGGACTGACGAGACAAAAGTTGAACTTTTTGGAAGGTGTATGTCCCATTACATCTGGCGTAAAAGTAACACAGCATTTCAGAAAAGGAACATCATACTGTACCAACAGTAAAATATGGTGGTGGTAGTGTGATGGTCTGTGGTTGTTTTGCTGCTTCAGGACCTGGAAGACTTGCTGTAGTAAATGGAACCATGAATTCTGCTGTCTACCAAAAAATCCTGAAGGAGAACGTCCGGCCATCTGTTCGTGACCTCAAGCTGAAGCGCACTTGGGTTCTGCAGCAGGACAATGATCCAAAACACACCAGCAAGTCCACCTCTTAAGAAAAACAAAATGAAGACTTTGGAGTGGCCTAGTCAAAGTCCTGACCTGAATCTGATTGAGATGCTGTGGCATGACCTTAAAAAGGCGGTTCATGCTCGAAAACCCTCCAATGTGGCTGAATTACAACAATTCTGCAAAGACGAGTGGGCCAAAATTCCTCCACAGCGCTGTAAAAGACTCATTGCCAGTTATCACAAATGCTTGATCACAGTTATTGCTGCTAAGGGTGGCCCAACCAGTTATTAGGTTGAGGGAGGAAGCACTTTTTCACACAGAGTCATGTACACTACCGTTCAAAAGTTTGGGGTCACTTTGAAATGTCCTTATTTTTGAAAGAAAAGCGCTGTTCTTTTCAATGAAGATCACTTTAAACTAATCAGAAATCCACTCTATACATTGCTAATGTGGTAAATGACTATTCTAGCTGCAAATGTCTGGTTTTTGGTGCAATATCTCCATAGGTGTATAGAGGCCCATTTCCAGCAACTCTCACTCCAGTGTTCTAATGGTACAATGTGTTTGCTCATTGCCTCAGAAGGCTAATGGATGATTAGAAAACCCTTGTACAATCATGTTAGCACAGCTGAAAACAGTTGAGCTCTTTAGAGAAGCTATAAAACTGACCTTCCTTTGAGCAGATTGAGTTTCTGGAGCATCACATTTGTGGGGTCGATTAAATGCTCAAAATGGCCAGAAAAATGTCTTGACTATATTTTCTATTCATTTTACAACTTATGGTGGGAAATAAAAGTGTGACTTTTCATGGAAAACACAAAATTGTCTGGGTGACCCCAAACTTTTGAACGGTAGTGTAGGTTTGGATTTTTTCCCCTTAATAATAAAAGCCTTCATTTAAAAACTGCATTTTGTGTTTGCTTGAGTTATCTTTGTCTAATATTTTAAATTTGTTTGATGATCTGAAACATGGGCCCATGTGGGTGGTGTAGTGGTTAGCGCTGTCGCCTCACAGCAAGAAGGTCCGGGTTCGAGCCCTGTGGCCGGCGAGGGCCTTTCTGTGCGGAGTTTGCATGTTCTCCCTGTGTCCGCGTGGGTTTCCTCCAGGTGCTCCGGTTTCCCCCACAGTCCAAAGACATGCAGGTTAGGTTAAATCAAATCAAATCAAAATCAAATCAAGTTTATTTGTACAGCGCTTTTAACAATAAACATTGTTGCAAAGCAGCTTTACAGAATTTGAACGACTTAAAACATGAGCTAATTTTATCCCTAATCTATCCCCAATGAGCAAGCCTGTGGCGACGGTGGCAAGGAAAAACTCCCTCAGACGACATGAGGAAGAAACCTCGAGAGGAACCAGACACAAAAGGGAACCCATCCTCATTTGGGCAACTGGTTAACTGGTGACTCTAAATTGAGCGTAGGTGTGAATGTGAGTGTGAATGGTTATCTGTGTCTATGTGTCAGCCCTGTGATGACCTGGCGACTTGTCCAGGGTGTACCCCACCTTTCGCCCGTAGTCAGCTGGGATAGGCTCCAGCTTGCCTGCGACCCTGTAGAACAGGATAAAGCGGCTACAGATAATGAGATGAGATGAGAAACATGCAAAAAATATCAGAAATCAGGAATAGACTGGTACCAAAATTCAAAAAAGTGCTTATTTAAGGAGTTAGGCATTTTTGAGACAAAGTCGGCAAACAGTCTTATTTTGTCAATTTTGGTGTGCCAAATTCAAATCTGCAATATGCCGAGCTCTATCTGACCTCTGTTGACCTCTAGAGGTCATTGAACTTTGGGCCTGTAAACGTCTCAGCTGAACCCAGTTTCTCAGCTTTCTAAGGAATGAAATGTACTAAAATGATTAATGAAGTTAGCAAATGGCCTTGTTTATGAAATGTTTGGGTGCTGAATTCATTTGTAAAACGACATATGACCTCTGATAACCTCAAGGTCATTAAACTTGGCCTATAGGCCTATGCATTTAACGGCATTTTTAAACTGACTTTACTCCCCCAAAAAGAATATGAACAGACAAAAAACAAATAGAAAGGAACAAATACAACATTAAATGCCAGTCCATGTACATGTGACTTACTTTTCACAATGAGAATGCCTCGGCGATCACCTTACATAACATTTGCATTACATTTAGCGGTTATTGTTTATACAAAGCTACTGAAAAAAGGACAGATTCAGCAGCATACAAAATGTGGGGGCGTACAGGGGATACAGGTTAATCAGGGTTAGTATATATGAGAGGTTTTTTCTTTCTTGTTTGTTTTTTGTAAAGGCTTTACCCCGTTTAAAACAAAACAAAAAACAAACAACAAAGAAAAAAACCCTCATATATACTAACCCTGATTAACCTGTATCCCCTGTACGCCCCCACATTTTGTACGCTGCTGAATCTGTCCTTTTTTCAGTAGCTTTGTATAAACAATAACCGCTAAATGTAATGCAATGTTATGTAAGGTGATCGCCGAGGCATTCTCATTGTGAAAAGTAAGTCACATGTACATGGACTGGCATTTAATGTTGTATTTGTTCCTTTCTATTTGTTTTTTGTCTGTTCATATTCTTTTTGGGGGAGTAAAGTCAGTTTAAAAATGCCGTTAAATGCATAGGCCTATAGGCCAAGTTTAATGACCTTGAGGTTATCAGAGGTCATATGTCGTTTTACAAATGAATTCAGCACCCAAACATTTCACAAACAAGGCCATTTGCTAACTTCATTAATCATTTTAGTACATTTCATTCCTTAGAAAGCTGAGAAACTGGGTTCAGCTGAGACGTTTACAGGCCCAAAGTTCAATGACCTCTAGAGGTCAACAGAGGTCAGATAGAGCTCGGCATATTGCAGATTTGAATTCGGCACGCCCAAATTGACAAAATAAGACTGTTTGTCGACTTTGTCTCAAAAATGCCTTTGGGTGTCACAATTCTGGATTTTGGTACCAGTCTAGAAGAGGGCCAACACTTTTTCACACCACTGTATATATCTTCCCAGTGTTTGATGAGAACTGGTGTTAACTGAAGCTCTTGACCTCTTTCTGCATGATTTCATGCTTTGCCCTGCTGCTATGTGTTTGTCTGATTGGATAATTGCATGAGTGTACAGGTGTTCCTATTAATGTGGCCAGTGAGTGTCATGTATTTTTCAGAGCTGTTGTTTCATGCGCTAAATGAGAGATGGTGAATTGTTACTGAGTCGGATGAAGTGCTGTGAGGTGAGGCGTGTGTGTGTGTGTGTGTGTGTGTGCAGAGAGTAGGTGGACTTGTACTATAATTTTCTCTCTTAATGAGTGCATTATACTGTTTCACTAATCACATTTCATTTAGCTTCCCCAGTATATGTGTGTGTGTGTGTGTGTGTGTGTGATGATCATTTTAAAGACTCCTTTCACATCACACAGTGCTCAAACTGTCTCCTCCGTACAAACCTGCCCACAATTTGTGAGCACAGAATCATTTAAATTGCTATCAAGGAATATAACTTTATAGATAAAAGAAGATCGTGGAGAGAAAATTAAAATGAAGAAGAATCATTAATCGGGTGGCACGGTGGTGTAGTGGTTAGCGCTGTCGCCTCACAGCAAGAAGGTCCTGGGTTCGAGCCCCGTGGCCGACGAGGGCCTTTCTGTGTGGAGTTTGCATGTTGTCCGCGTGGGTTTCCTCCGGGTGCTCCGGTTTCCCCCACAGTCCAAAGACATGCAGGTTAGGTTAACTGGTGACTCTAAATTGACCATAGATAATGGTTGTCTGTGTCTATGTGTCAGCCCTGTGATGACCTGGCGACTTGTCCAGGGTGTACCCCGCCTTTCGCCCGTAGTCAGCTGGGATAGGCTCCAGCTTGCCTGCGACCCTGTAGAAGGATAAAGCGGCTAGAGATAATGAGATGAGGTCAATGAGAATCATTAATCACATCTGTATAATTTCATTTACAGTGTTTGTGATGTAACAGCTACATTTATATCATGCTATATTGTTGATATAAAATCTATAGTTTGTTTTGGACTCATGACTTTGGGCTCTGTTATACTGGTTCTATTTTTATATTATCTGAAGTCACAAGATGTTCATTTTTTTCCTTTTAAAGCAGTGGTTTGTAATTTCTCCCTCTGCTGGAAGCAAAATGAATTACAATTACATGAAAACATTGACAAGACTCCACCTCACCCCAAACAACTTCACTCTCTATTGCTGGGTTTCAGTCAAGTGACTTTTCTTAGCGGTTTTACCGGAAGTGAAATAGCTGGTGGTCTAAACGGCTGCTGTAGTGCAAACAACTAGCGATAACTTATCAGAGTACGCTCGTAATCTAGAAGCCACTGCTCAATTTAGATATATTCAGAAGATTGCTATGTGCAATGGAATCGACCCCAACAGTCTGAGAAAGAAGGATGTGTCATACGATCTCGAAAACTACCCTTCAGTCGAGTTCCCCGACATCTCGAACTATCTGGTGTTGCAGACGTCCTTCTACACCGCAAAACAGATGAAAGCGTGGAAGAGTATGGAGGCTTGCGACTTTTTTATATGTGGCTGGGTAAAGGACCTCGCTATCAAGTCGCTGCCGAATGAATCCTGGATTGTTTTTGCCTGTGTAAGAATGTTTTTTTTTTTTAAGCTTTTCGTTCACGTCTTTACAACGAATCACAAACAAACAACAGTTGGCTTGATTCTCACTTGTGTTGTCTCTTATCTCTCAGCTAAATCATTCACAAAGATCATCAGAAACCCCTTTAAAGACCTGGATCTTAGTTACACAAGACGGCAAAGTGATCACGGCGCATTGGAACTGTACGGCTGGGGAGGAATTTTGTCGCGACCTTCATGCGTATAGACTCTGTGAGGAGTAAACAAAGAAACAGCTGGGGACTTTAGCGCTTCGTGAAAAAAAAAAAGGCCCGTAAATTAACGATACATAACAAGAAAAGTACTTGGAAAGCACTAAGGACAGAGCCGAGAAGGAAATACAAACCTTTCACCAAGTGATCACTGCAAACTCGAGCGCGCTTCGACTCGGCTCCCTTCGATTTCAGTCAGAGGTTCAAAAGCCACCTTTCTCCACGTCTTTTTATGAAATCCTGTGTTCGTTCACCCTTTTTTTATTAGTTCACGAGGAACCCTGAAGAAACTTTTATCAGTTTCACGGTTTGATCGATTCGAACAACCGAAAACAATGCAAGCGTAAGGCATTTTTCATCCGAGCAATGAACCTTCTCCGTACAAACGCTTCGTCAACTGAGCTTTGGTCGACCGCCAGCTAAAGTTTTGAATAACTAATGAGGCGGATGTGACGCCACATGAAACCCAGCAATAGATGACTTGCAACCATGTGATCAAAATGTGCTACGTCATGAGCGTCCGCCATGATGGTGGATACACAAAGCAACTAGGACGGCAGCTGCTGAAAGCGTGTCTGTAAACAATGCTGAATTTTCTCAGTATTTGAACGCTCGAGCAAAGATTCAGTACAAAGAGAAGATAGATACGTGTGGGTTTGGCCCATATTATTTAAAAAAGTCAGACTTTTCTGAAGATAAGACGCTTCTACCGACCATCGAGTATGAATACAGGTCGTTTCGTCCAAAGCCTTTTCATCTAATCGTTAAGACATTTCGTTCAAAGCCTTTTTCATATGCACTATCAATTATTTTATATTTCAGGTATTTGTTCGAAAAAAGGAAGAATTCTCAATGGAATTTGACCGAAGCAAAACACATTAAGCAAATGAGTGCCATAGTACGTGTGCTTCGACACTAAAGTGTGTCCTAAGCGGGGTAACTATGTCGGCCCGTGCCGCTTGTTGACCCTGGGATGAGTTTAACTCCCTTGTCATTGCAGGCTGCTCGCATGCATGTCTATGTTACCGGCTGGATCATACCAAATCTTCAGTTCTCGTGGGGGCTTCATTTGCGAATCCCGGGCCGAGGCGCGGTGCTCTTTCAAAGGGGGAGGCTTAGAGGGAGGTGCCTGTAAAATTTGGCTTCGCTGTGAGTTCTGTTGGCCGAGTTATTAATTTTTACAGCCGGCTGGATCATGTTAAATCTTTAGGTGCTGAGCAGCGCTCTCACTGGGCTTTCATTCGCGAACACCGGAATACCTGAAATATAATACTATGATAGTGCGTATGAAAAAGGCTTTGGACGAAATGTCTTAACTATTGGACGAAATGGTCATTGGACGAAGTGTCCTGATCCCCTCGTCTCCTCTCCATACTGAGCCTTGGAGTTTCCTCGCCCTCTTTCCGAATCACGGACAGAATTCTAAAAAAATCGGAACCCGCCACGGTCACTAGTACTGTTTGACCACAACCATATACAGCACAAAGAGACGGCATAGCTAAAAGAACGCTTAAAGCAGTGGAAAAACAAAGAGAGTTGCGCACGCATGACTATGTTTTGTATGGAATGTCGCTTGACCCTAGCCTAGTAAACTAGACCCACCCGCCTAGCGGCCAAAAATATTTTTGCCTAGCGAGTGGGTCTAGCCTCGCACCATATCAACAAAAACACCCCGGGCATCAAATCGTGCCCGCCAATCACAACGCAAGGTTTTTGTTTTGATTCTTTGGGCGGGCTTTTGCAGGAGTGACGACAAAGCTGTGCGACGCTGGAGAAAGCGCAGCAGGAAAGATGGCTACGGGCTAGTGAACAGCGCGCGTTTGACTCCGCTTTGGAATCAGTTTTAGAAGAATTAGACTTGGAGTTTTCGTTGAAACATGAGCAGGAAGAGGCTCTCCGCTCATTCCTTTTCAAGAAGGACGTTTTCGCTGTTTTGCCGACCGGCTATGGCAAAAGTCTGATCTACCAGCTGGCTCCGCTCGTAGCCAAAAGGATGGGGCTAGTTTGTGCAGTACGAAGAATTAATAAACAGCTTTGAAACATTACTTTTTGATTGTTTCTTATTTTCCCGTTATTTTAAATTCAAGGGAAATTATTTCACCAAACACCACTAAATAAAAACTCTCAAAAACAGTTTAAGCAAACCCTTGAAAAACACTTGGAAAAAAAATGAGTGTATGTGGTACAGACCCCAAACTTGTGGTCATTATCTCCAAACTTCTTAATATCTAGAACCTGTTTATTAATTAATACGCATTTTGAAAAATTATTTATTTCAAGGCCTCCCCCACTGCTTTCTGTCGCTCTGACTACGTCACAGTCACTGTTGCGCTGATTGGTCAGAGCGTTGGCCTATACGCACAGAGACAGTTTGAAAGACAGCGGTTTGTTCCTCCTACCCGCTTCGGAAATGTCTACGGATCGAGGCCAGACTAAATATTCACATTTAGTCTGGCTTGCCAGGCTAGCTTGACCCCAAATTTATATATCCACCAACATGGCCGACATCCGGGTTTCTATTCTGCTTTGACGTCACTTGCAAGTCAAGGATTAAAACTTGGCAAGTTGCCTTTTACAAAAAATTAGGCAGAGCCCCTCTGATCTGTTCCAGGTATGGGTGGAGCTAATTTCTGGGCCAGAAAACAAAGAAACTAACCAGATCGAGCTAACAAACTGAAATTATGCATCATTATGAAAACAGAGGTTTGTAAAGGCATATTTGAGGCATATTGCGTGTTTATTATTAATCTAGAAACAGTTTTAAACTTTATCAACTGTACCTTTAATGCTTATGTTCTGTTTAGCACCCGGGCGTCCTTACATCCGGTTTAACAACTAAAAAAAAATGCACTGTTTATGCATATATTTTTTTTAACAACTATAAACTTGATCTTGAGTTGATGCGATCTTTTAGAAGCGTAGAAGTGAGTTAACTCTGTATTTGTTCATGTATATCCTATACATGAAATATTTAAACATTTGCTGTAACAGCAACACTATATTTTATTTTATATCCCTCATCAAAAATTCCCATGCAGGGATTGGCCAAGGATGGCTCACATGACATAAAATAGTTCCACCACTGATTAAGCAATGGATCTTGTGGTGTCAAAAAAAAAAAAAAAAACAGTGGATATGGTGTGAGTCAGTCATGGTGTATCCTTGATGGACCATGAACTGACGTCACAATTTCAAGCTGTATGGCCGACTCGAGCCCCAGCTGTGGCTCCACGAGTGTTTGTGTGTATACAGTGGTGCTTGAAAGTTTGTGAACCCTTTAGAATTTTCTATATTTCTGCATAAATATGACCAAAACATCATCAGATTTTCACACAAGTCCTAAAAGTAGATAAAGAGAACCCAGTTAAACAAATGAGACAAAAATATTATACTTGGTCATTTATTTATAGAGGAAAATGAGTCAATATTACATATCTGTGAGTGGCAAAAGTATGTGAACCTCCAGGATTAGCAGTTAATTTGAAGGTCAGGTGTTTTCAATCAATGGGATGACAATCAGGTGTGAGTGGGCACCCTGTTTTATTTAAAGAACAGGGATCTATCAAAGTCTGATCTTCACAACGCATGTTTGTGGAAGTGTATCATGGCACAAACAAAGGAGATTTCTGAGGACCTCAGAAAAAGCGTTGTTGATGCTCATCAGGCTGGAAAAGGTTACAAAACCATCTCTAAAGAGTTTGGACTCCACCAATCCACAGTCAGACAGATTGTGTACAAGTGGAGGAAATTCAAGAGCATTGTTACCCTCCCCAGGAGTGGCCAACCAACAAAGATCACTCCAAGAGCAAGGCGTGTAACAGTCGGCAAAGTCACAAAGGACCCCAGGGTAACTTCTAAGGAATTGAAGGCCTCTCTCACATTGGCTAATTTTAATGTTCATGAGTCCACCATCAGGAGAACACTGAACAACAATGGTGTGCATGGCAGGGTTGCAAGGAGAAAGCCACTGCTCTCCAAAAAGAACATTGCTGCTCATCTGCAGTTTGCTAAAGATCACGTGGACAAGCCAGAAGGCTATTGGAAAAATGTTTTGTGGATGGATGAGACCAAACTAGAACTTTTTGGTTTAAATGAGAAGCGTTATGTTTGGAGAAAGGAAAACACTGCATTCCGCATAAGAACCTTATCCCATCTGTGAAACATGGTGGTGGTAGTATCATGGTTTGGGCCTGTTTTGCTGCATCTGGGCCAGGACGGCTTGCCATCATTGATGGAACAATGAATTCTGAATTATACCAGCAAATCCTAAAGGAAAATGTCAGGACATCTGTCCATGAACTGAATCTCAAGAGAAGGTGGGTCATGCAGCAAGACAACGACCCTAAGCACACAAGTCATTCTACCAAAATTCTAAAGGGTTCACAAACTTTCAAGCACCACTGTACATCTACGTATCATGATCATGCCTAGCGAGGCAAAGTTAGACCTCTGATATTTTTTGTTTCAGGTTTATTTCTAAATCTTTGTAGTTAACACTTTTACTTTGGAATTTTTTTCATAAGGGATATAAATCTATTACTCAGTCCACATTCACTGGATATGAGCAATCACACGCTCTGATTGGCTACTCTACTACAAGGATATCAGCTCATATACCGTGAGGAGAGAAAAGCAAAATGGCGGAGGATGAAATAAAAACTCTACTCGAAAACAAAACTAAAAAAAAAAAATACAAAAACAAAACAACAAAGGGCGGCACGGTGGTGTAGTGGTTAGCACTGTCGCCTCACAGCAAGAAGGTCCGGGTTCGAGCCCCGTGGCCGGCGAGGGCCTTTCTGTGTGGAGTTTGCATGTTCTCCCCGTGTCCGCGTGGGTTTCCTCCAGGTGCTCCGGTTTCCCCCACAGTCCAAAGACATGCAGGTTAGGTTAACTGGTGACTCTAAATTGAGCGTAGGTGTGAATGTGAGTGTGAATGGTTGTCTGTGTCTATGTGTCAGCCCTGTGATGACCTGGCGACTTGTCCAGGGTGTACCCCGCCTTTCGCCCGTAGTCAGCTGGGATAGGATCCAGCTTGCCTGCGACCCTGTAGAACAGGATAAAGCGGCTACAGATAATGAGATGAGATGAAAACAACAAAATATAGAATAAAAGTATTTGATGGTAAGAATGTTTTTTTTCAAGAATTATTATTATTATTATTATTATCATCACATTTTTCACAAATTGTAACTGTCATTTCGCCAGTTTGTTTATATTCTAAGCGGAAATGATTTTGTCGGACGTTTTGTATGAAGTTTTTATTTATCGAATTTGCAAAAACTAAAAATAAAAATGCTGTGTTTCTCGAAATCCAGTGGATGTGGATAAAATAAAAGTTATTCTACTCAATCTCGTCGCACACTGTTTATAGCCAACTCGACTCGGTGCTACGCGCCTCGTTGGCTATCAGCTCATGTATGACTCAATTTCGTGGAATAATTGTTAAATACACAATGCACTGAGAGGCTCCGGTAATTATGGATTCTCTTCAGTGACTGGTGTAGTACTGCGCCCGTCACAAACCAGTACTATGCCAGTCACCGAAAAGAATCCATAATTTCACCTGGAGCCTCTCAGTGCATGGTATATTAGATTATTATTCAGTGTATGGGTCATTATTTTTCTGATATGTGAACCTGTAAAAAAGAGGCGACTCAGGATATGATTATTTTCTTGATAATGTCTTTTAATAAATCAAAGTCCAGGGAGAGTGTACGCAATCAATCAATCAATCAATCAATCAATCAATCAATCAATCAATCAATCAATCAATCAATCAGTTTTCATTAATAACTATAATCATATAATTATAATAATGATAATAATATGGGGCTGCAGAACCAGAACTCCCCATCGTTCAAAATTTTTTTGTGAAGATGCTCCAAGAGAACAGATCTATACATGTGCTGTTAGAAAAACAAAACAGGAACATCTTCAATAATCTGAAAATGATGAACAATGACCCACTGGACCTCCTGCTTCCACGAATTAGGGAGACTACAATCTTCTTCCAGTCTTAGACAGAGCCAGTCACATCCCAACGCCCTAAAGTTAATACAGATACATTTAAGAACTCATTATTTAATAGAATCATATTTAAATATGAATTAGCTGTTTAATTATCAGCATATAGAATATTGTTGAGCATTTCTTTCACTCTTGGTGTCTATGATTTTTTTGTGTTTTCTATTATCATATATTTTTTTGTCTTCTGCTTTACCATGTAAAATAAGATATCTCTCTCTCTCTCTCTCTCTCTCTCTCTCTCTCTCTCTATATATATATATATATATATATATATATATAAAATTTAAAGCTAGACAGTCTTTTGATTTAATAAAATCGGTGAAATTCAGTTCCCTCTGAAATGTGGTCATTGTGAAATATGTTTATTTCTGTAATATCTCAAAAAAAAAATCAGGCCGTTCTGTGGCTGGGAAGTTATTTAATTTGAGGGGATTAAAGCAAATAATGTGCATGAAATTGCTCATTTCGTGCAGTCAAGCAGACAGAGGAAGTCCGTGTGTGTGTGCGCATGCGCAGGTTTCCCTTTGAGCGTGCACTGACAGTTCCATCATTCTGTCGCTAAACGAACAGCTGATCACACCGAGGCGCTCGCTGACCGCCGATATTTATTAGTTTGGCCCTGCATTTCCTTTCCTTCGTATATAACGTAACGTCTTTTCTTCTCGCTTTCTTTCCGTTACTGTAGTCGGTTTCATTTCTTTCACGTTTCATTCGCACACTCACGCCCTCCATTTTTCTCTCCTGTTTCAAATTTGTATCCCACAATGCCTCGTGTGAATGCGGAAAGCCCACCACGTGATGTGATGCATGATCGGGTCATGATGAAGCAGGAAAAAATAGTGGAGAATTTAGGGCCATGTGGAGATAAATTCATTAATTGTTCTATTTAAAAAATTTAAATAAAATTGGAAGTGGAATTGTGATTTGAATTCAATAGCTTTCGGTCCACTAAACAAAAGTAACTGGGTGTCGAGAAAATTATAGTTGAAAAATCTGAAAGGCAGTCTAGCTTTAATTAAACATCACTGATTGATTGATTGATTGATTGATTGATTGATTGATTGATTGATTGATTGATTGATTGTATAAACTCAGACGAGCAGAAGAAATGAAATCTAGTCTATATATACAGAAGCAACTAAAGATATTTAATTCAGTGCAGGGTTTTATTGCTGTCCAGGCAGCTGAGTACCTTGTTTGAGGTTAAAACCCGAAAGGAATAAATTAAATCCAATAAAGGGCTCCATGGAGACTTCTAGACTAAAGAACATCCTGCTGAGACAGTGTTCCTGTCAACTGCCTAATGATGGCTTTGACTCAAACAGCTGGAATTGATGATGATGATGATGATGATGAAGAACTGAGATGATGATGATGATGATGATGAAGAACTGACAGCCTCCTGAAGACTGGCTCAGGGGATGAAGAGAGAGAATCGGATGAGTCTCTGGCTCAGGGGATGAAGAGAGAGAATCGGATGAGTCTCTGGCTCAGGGGATGCAGAGAGAGAATCGGATGAGTCTCATCCCCTGAGCCGTCTCGGACTGGAGTTGGCCTGTCCGGCAGGAGCGCATGCGCACTGCGCGCCCCGCTGCTTTCCTTTTCAGCAGCTGCTCGGAGGAGCCGGAATTCCAACATGGCAGTGTCGGCGGTGTCGGCGGCGGCGGTCACTCTCACTCTCACTCTCACCCGCAGTCACTTGGAGCGGCTCCAGAGCACCAGCGCCTGAGAGCGGGACTGGACGGAGCGGAAGTCTCGCGCGCTTCCCGACGAGTGCAGCCGGTCTCCAGAAAACAATAAATAAATAAATAAATAAGTAAAGGAAAGCGCGTGACGGCTCCGCGGGGTCCGCACATGAACAGGTAAGAGTTTCCGGTGGGTGTCTGTTCGGGATCTGCCGCGGATTGTGCACGAGCCGTGTCCGTTTCGTGTGAGAGAGAGAGAGAGAGGGAGAGAAAGGGGCCATGACAGCGCACGGACAGCAGCGGCGCCGCGCGCGCGGACAGAACGGACACCGGAGATCCGGTCCGCCATGAGATCCGAGACACAAAAAGGCGGTCCGGTTCGGCTGGGCGCAGATGTTCGGGACTTAACAAACAAAGTCGGGGGTTTTGTCTTATGCTCAGTTAATCAGTTAGTGTGTCCGCTTCAGCAGTCAACATACACCACTGACCGACAGAGGAAAACACACACACACACACATTATACACACACACACATTATATATACACACACACTATACACACACACATTATATACACACACACACTATACACACACACACATTATATACACACACACTATACACACACATATTATACACACACACACATTATATATACACACACACTATACACACACACATTATATACACACACACACACACTATACACACACACATTATATACACACACACTATACACACACACATTATATACACACACACTACATACACACACACACATTATAGACACATACACTATGCACACACACACACACACACACACATTATATACACACACAATACACACACACTATACACACACACACTATACTCATACACACATTGCACACACACACATATATATATATATATATATATATATATATATATATATATATATATATGGGACATTCCACCAAATGGGTGCCATTTGCTTGTTGTACCACTCCCAAATTAAACTTCATTTGTTATATCTTTTCAACACTGATTATAATAACACATATTTAACTATTCAAAATGTGTATTGGTCAACCTCAGGCTATGTTACAAGGTTTGGAAGTCAAAGATGGCTGCATTTTTTTCAGTCCTGTTACCAAAACTCTGAAAGTAACAGGACTGAGTTTTTAGCCTAGGATTAGCTACTGTAATACATGGAATTAAGCCACATGGCGTCATCGCTAATAGCATGACCACACTTGGCACATTCTTTTTTTTTTAAAGATATTTTTTTGGGGCTTTTTTTCACCTTTATTATTGGATAGGACAGTGTAGAGACAGGAAATGAGCGAGAGACGGGGAGGGATCGGGAAATGACCTCAGGCTGGAATCGAACCCGGGTCGCACGGATTTATGGTCTGGCACCTTATCCACCTGAGCCACGACACCCCCTCACTTGGCACATTCTAGTGATTTACCAAAAATCTGTATTTCTAAAATAAACAAATATCATCTAAGAAATAATTTAAGTAACAGGACAGTATGTGGACATTGACCTTATCAGTCAAAGTAAAATAAATCATCAAATATACAGAAAAGTAAATGAGAGAACTAACTTTTGGTCTTCCCATGGCCTTCAGAAGACACAACTGTAACTTCATGTTGAGCATGTGATTTATGGAATGTTCCAAATTTGTCAGATGGGGTAATCTGTTTGGGTAACAGGACTGAGTGAAAACCCAGGGACACGACTAAAATGTGTATTTTAACTAAGATATTGTGGATTTCTTATGAAAAAAATATATTTAAACCATGGATAGGATATGGAGTCACACAACAGTGCAAAAGAAATACTGTTTCTGAAGGATTCTAATCATAATATTTCATAGTTAAGTATAAAGTTAGAGTGCGGGGACAGGTAACACATGCTATTTTTCAGTGATTTCGGTAGTTTTTATTAATCCTTACAATTATACATCTTAAATTTGAAATCAGATCAATGTGCAGGACATTCTGCGTAATAAGGAAATGTATTTTAAAGTACATTTTTATGTGCATTTATACATATAATTTTCTAGGGACGGAAATGGCACCGATTTGGTGGAATGGCTCATATATATATATATATATATATATATATATATATATATATATATATATAATATTACACACATACACGCATATGTAGACACAAACGTTTTATATATATAAAAAACACGTTTGTGTGTCTATATATGCGCGTGTGGTTTTTTTATTTATATATATATATATATATATATATATATATATATATATATATATATATATAATATATATAGAGAGAGACACACACATTATATAGAGACACATTATATATAGATAGACACACACACATATATACGCGCACACACATACGGAAATGTGGACTGTTCCCACTATAAAACACTTTCCCATCAGGATCTACTGGTTTTAATGGGATCAGAAACTGCTTCGTTTCAGTATTAAGCTCCACACTCTTATTAATGACGATGATGTTCGTCCTTCAGGCTCGAACATAACCATGACTTCAGTTATTTGAATTTGAAGTCATGACTTGCGCCTGATTTGGATTAGAGTGAGGGAGAGTCACGTAGCCGTCAGCCTCACCCTCTTGTCCCGACCTAACTGGGTCCAGAGGCAAGACAGAATCTGCACAGCTGGAGCTAGGTCGCGATGCAGTGGATGGCCGACAGTGTTCGTGTTGCACTGTACCCTGATTGCGCTCCACAAACGCTTTGCTGGATCCGCCTTCCTGTCTGTTCAACCACCAGGTGTTGTTTCCTCTTCACAGTCTGCCGAGTCCAGTCTTCAGTCGTAACCCTGACTAGGGGGAGCGAGGGGTTATTAGTGCTTGTTCAAGGCACCACCTTAGATTAGTGGAGGAAAGGAGACGCCTTAGTGGTCAAGGGCATGGCACATACCCACTGCCCTGTACTCTCAGAAATAAAGGGTACAAGGATATACCTTTTGTGCCTTTAGTACTTATCTATCTCTATCTGTCTATCCTTCAAAACAGTGGTACAGTGGTTTTCATTGTTGCTTCACAGCAAGAAGGTTCCAGGTTCAAACTTCATGGCTGATGGAGGCCTTTCTGTGTGGAGTTTGCCTGTGTCTGTGTGGGTTTGTTCCAGTTTCCTCCACAGTCCAAAGACATGCAGTTAGGTTAAATGGCTGCTTTAAACTGTCCCATTGTGTGTGAATGGTTGAGAAACCTCAACCAGTAGAAGGCAACGGGAAACCACTACTGTAATCCTTCCCTGGAAACTTTGATGGCTGGAAGAAAAGTAAAGCCGTCAGAGCGCCACACCATCACTACGTTCAGACTGCAACCTGAAACGACCCATATCCGATTTGTTGTGAAATCTGATTTTTTTTTGTTAGGCCGTTCATATTACCAATTATATGAGACTTGTATGCGATCTCCAATATGAACGGAAAACGACCCAAAAGTGTCCCGCATGCACAAATTGACACGTAATAAGCACATCTACGTAATACGTAAACAAAAAAAAGCGCACTCTTCAAGTTTCCACCAAAGAGGCGGGATTAGCCAACGCAGAATAGTGACGTTTGTCTCTTGTTGATGACGTGTAGGTCGCATGAATGCGACCTGTCCGGTCAGACTGCAGTCGCATGTGAAAATAACGGATATGCATCGGAATTAGAACCACATATCCAAGCGGCCTGGGTCGCATGTGAAAAAAATCGGATCTGTGTCGTTCAGATTGTCAATAACAAATCGGATACAGGTCGCATATGGGCAAAAAAATCGGATATGGGTCGTTTCAGGGTGCAGTCTGAACGTAGTCCATGTCACTGCAGTGATATACCAGTGAGATAGATCGGTAAGAAAGAATTAAAAAGCTACATACGATTCACATTAAACATACATAACACTTGATGTTTCCCAACCTATAGTGACAAGAAAAAGTACAGTTAAAAAAAATCCCAAAAATGTACTACAGTAAATGGTATCGTTCCTTCTTGCTTTCTTTTGTACCTTTTAATATATATATATATATATATATATATATATATATATATATATATATATATATATATATATATATATATATATTAGTGCTGTCAAGCGATTAAAATATTTAATCGCGATTAATGTTGCGACTGTCATAGTTAACTCGCGATTAATCGCAATTTAATCGCACATTTTTGTCACATGAAAAACCATTGTAATTCTCTTACCAGCATAAAAAAGTGAATGGGCTTGCTCACCGTTCGAACTACGGGAGTACTCGGGGGATCCGAGATCCCCTGAAACAGACATGAGATCCCTTGAAAACATGATTTGGGAAATGTTGGGGGGTCTCTAAAATATTGGCAAAATGATGTTTATTGACATAGCAATCGTGTGTAACGGGAAGCATTTGCATATCCGAAGTGAGCGCGCGATGGAGAGCTGCGCTCTGAGACAAGCGCAAGCACCCCCCCCAAGGGAAAATAAGGGACCCCCCCCCCCGAAAATATCGGCATAGTTCGAACACTGGTTGTACCAATGTTTTTTTTTTTTATTGCAGAGCATAGCACGTCTTGTCACAGCCACTGCAAAGTGGGGCTGGAGCTGCCGATGGGAAAACGAAACCTAAGTCGAGCACCGTGGCTCTTCGGGGGAGGGCAGAGGACTCTGGCTGTGCGGGGCGTGGCATCATGTCACAGAGCGTTAATCTCGCGATAAAAAAATTATCGCCGTTAAAATTGAGTCAAGTTAACGTGTTAATAACGCGACATTTTTGACAGCACTAATATATATATATATATATATATATATCCACACTCCTCTCACCTGGGACCTTCAGAAAGACTGCATACATTCTAAGATACATAATAAAACTTTAGAGGTGCACAACAGGTGTATCTGTGTTTATTCTGTCTACATTCACTGGATATGAGTGATCGCGCGCTCTGATTGGCTACTCCACTGCTAGGATATCAGCTCATATACGGTGAGGAGAGAAAAAAATGGCGGCGCGTGTTGCTGAACCAACCGAGGACGAAATAAAAACTCGACTCGAAAACAAAACCCTAAAAAATACAAAAAAAAGCACAACAAAATATGGAATGAAAGTATTTGATGGTAAGAACGTATCTGTTTATTTTTCAATAATAATTATTATTATTATTATCATTGCATTTTTCACAAATTGCTCCTTGCATTTCGCCAGTTTGTTTACTTCGTAAACAAGAGTTTATGCAGTGAATGTGGATAGAATAAAACAGTTATTCCACTCAATCTCGTCGTACATGGCGGTGCTACGCGTCTCGTCGGCTGTCAGCTCGTGTACGACTCGGTTTCGTGGAATAACTGTTAATTATAGCAATTATGTGAATTATATTCAACACCAAGGTCCTTTAAAGCCCAATCAGAGATCTTCAGACTGTGTAACAAGTCCAAACCTACAGTATAGACGGGTTTGTGATATCAAAGCTGTGGGAGAACCATTAGAACCATTAGGAATGATGGGAAAATGAGTGAGAAGAGGGAGCTTGGAGTAGCCAACTTTTTTTTTTTTTGAGCTATAAATAGGCTTGTATAAGAGGAGTAATAGCTGTGACTACTCATCTCTCTCTCTCTCTCTCTCTCTCTCTCTCTCTCTCTCTAATTGCACACAAAGGTTAACGAGAGCCTGTCCGTTCTCTTTGACTTTCTTCTCAACTAAAAAATGTTTGATCTCTGATTTCCTCTCTCTCTCTCTCTCCTTCCATCCCTCCTCCCTAGTGACATGATGAGCAGTGTATATGGTAGGTGTGGGTTTTTTTCTTTATCTGTCATTTCATTATTTTTCTCCTCTGTGTGTGTGTGTGTGTGTGTGTGTGTGTTTTCCACCGCCCACACATTTCTACATTTCCACCCTGTCTTAAAAATGCTTCCTGACTGGTGTTCTAATCAAATGGCTTTGAGTTAGTTGAGTTTGCTCTGCACTTGAGCACACGCGATTAAAAGAAGTTGTGCACGGACATGATGGAGGATGTATGATGTGTAAACACACGGGTGGCACGTGCAAAAGAAAAGGACTGCGGTGTCCTTTTCAGACATCACATCTCATCACGGACATGCCAGGATGTTACCTGCTGAGTTTTTTTTTTCTTTTTTCTTTTTCCTCTCCTCACTCACTCACTCACTCAATCACTCACGCTCGTGCATGCGCTATACCCCCCTCCCCAACCCCCCGTCCAATCTCCGTTCTCTTGTTCTCTGGAATATTTTATTCATAGCCGCTGTATGTGTGGCAGATTGATTTTCGGCGCTATGATAGCATTTTTCTGGAGGGAGGAAGAGAGTTGATGATGGGAGGTTACCGAACACAATCATGTCGCGCAATATCCCGCGCGCGCTCGCACCGCCAGTTTGAGCGTAATAATAATTTTAAAAAAAAAAAGAGCTTGACGATGGCATTGTAGGGCTCACGGTTGTCTCGCGCTGTCTACATACACTTTGTAATTTGGACTCTGATGACAACAGGAGATTCTCCAATATCTCTCTCTCTCTCTCTCTCTCTCTCTCGATACTTGAACACGTTTCCACACGCTGCCTGGTTTTGCATTGCACGTAGACCCGTTAATGCTTACAGTGTGATATTTACCCGTATGATATCTTACCCCCAAAATGGTATTAAGCAACAATTCAAAAACACACACAAGCAGGTAAACATTAATGGACAAAAATGCATTTTCTTTAAAAAAAAAAAAAATTAAAGGTGCTGACTGCAGTCATTTGAAATTTTCAACTTTTTTTTTTTTTAAATTATGCATGGCATTTTCCTTTGTCTCGCAAGAACAATGTCATGCGGACGAACAGGATGTGATCGTTTTGATGTCCTGAGGGTCGCTTTTCTCCATTTTGGGACCGTTTTCCTCCTTCTTGAGGTAAACAGTATAGTACTACGGAAACAGGAAACAGCCGAAAGCGAGGGAGGAGCTTTAACTAATTAGCATAACTATGGAACTGCGTCACACCGAGATGGCGACGCCACCAAGAAGACATCGTGACTCTGCGTCAATATCGACCTCTGAGAATTTTGAGTCGCAGGTACGTAATTTGTGGTTGACGTTCACGAATAGATCCGTGAAACAGACAAAAGATGAATATTTATATCTTTTATCTGTTCCCGCTTTTGTGTTCTCGTTTCTTTCTAAGATCAAAACATTCAGTGTAGAACTCTATACTCGCTACTGTGGAGTCGAGCGCATGCATTCTAAGGCGATGATACGGTAGCTAAGCACTAGCTAGAATGATTTAGGTATCTATCCAGAAAAATGGCGCATCATTGAACAGCTGCACTCACTAGGCAGGCTTTCCTTTTCTTTTCCGCTGGACAGAGAGCCGAGTCCACCATGTTCGCCAGCGCCGACTTGTTTTGGTTATTGTTGCTCGGTTGCTTCGGCGATCTCCGGAATCATAAAACGCGGGACGCTTTTTATCTCGGCAAAACATTTACACACAGGATACACGGTGTGTGTGTGGAGCAGTGAAGCACCTCGAAACTCCAACAGCAATAGAAATAGATCATTTTACCCAGAATTCAACTTTGCAGTCAGAACCTTTAAATTAACATGCGTGGCCAGTATTCTTGTTCAAGATCCAAATTCTGAACACTGGCCTTCGTTTAGCAATCGCTGTTTTAGTATTTAAGTTATCAAAGTTGTGTGTAAATCTTTTCATAGCCCTACTCCAAAACCGAACTTAAAAATCCTTATCGCTCAAGTTAAGTGCCAAATCATTAGCCACACCCACAAAACTCCATAAAAGGCAATGCTCACAAAGAGCTGAAAGGACAAAATGACAGCTACAACATCAGAACGGGAAACACTGTGATCTCAAAGTGTGACTTTCTTTCACTGTGGCACGGGTGTTGGTTTGAGTCTTTCAGAAACCGCCGATCTCCTTTCTGGGGTTTTCACACACAACAGTCTGTAGAGTTTACACAGACAGAATGGTGCGAAACACAAAAAACATTGAGTGAGTGAGCGACAGTTCTGTGGGTGGAAACAAACGTCTTGTTGATACGAGAGGTCAGAGATCAGAAAATGGACAGAATGGTTTGAGCTTTTTTTTTGCCAGGAAGGATATAACAACTCATATAATCACTCTTTATAACCGTGGTGAGCAGAAAAGCATCTCGGCATGCAACAGAAAATGTAGAAAATGAACTACGTGGGCGGCACGGTGGGGTAGTGGTTAGCGCTGTCGCCTCACAGCAAGAAGGTCCGGGTTCGAACCCCGTGGCCGGCGAGGGCCTTTCTGTGCGGAGTTTGCATGTTCTCCGCGTGGGTTTCCTCCAGGTGCTCCGGTTTCCCCCACAGTCCAAAGACATGCAGGTTAGGTGGTGTTTACATTAGACCGGATCATCAGATTAACGTTTTTAAAACGGTTCGTGTGCACACAGCAACGCCAATACACGATTCGCGTGCACACAGCAACGCCAATACACGGATACGCTCGGCTCCGCAGGCATCCTGCGCTCCAAATCACTCCGCCCTGAACAGCGAGTGCCCTCTGGAGGGTGCGCACTCCGGCCCTGCGCAGCTCACAGAGCGCGCGAGTGAAGCGCACGAGCAGTGATTCGGGACAAATAGCAGGAAGTGAAAGTCCGCGCCGTTTTTCAGCAGTCGCGTCACATGACCAACGTGGTATGACCAACGCCAGCGAATCAGGAAGGTGGATGTCACAGTGACGTTGTCCAATCACGACGTCAGCTAGAGCTCAGCACAGCGTATCCTCGTTCCTCAATGTTTACACAGCACCGGATCAGATACGTAATGTACTGAATACGTGGGCCCTGGTGGATTCAAGTTGTTCCGCCTGTGGAGTCGTTTCCCGGCGTTTTAATGTGAACGGACAGTGCATCCGCGACGAAAACGAGATGGATACGGTCTAATGTAAACACCACCTTAGGTTAACTGGTGACTCTAAATTGAGCGTAGGTGTGAATGTGAGTGTGAATGGTTGTCTGTGTCTATGTGTCAGCCCTGTGATGACCTGGCGACTTGTCCAGGGTGTACCCCGCCTTTCACCCGTAGTCAGCTGGGATAGGATCCAGCTCGCCTGCGACCCTGTAGAACAGGATAAAGCGGCTACAGATAATGAGATGAGAGAGAGAGAGAGAGAGAGATGAACTACGTGTTTAGTGTGTTCTATTTACCTCGGAAGTTGGACCTGGGAATGACCGTGTCATACCTGATTTGGCCACGTTCCAGAACAACAAGTCAGAAAAAACAAAACAAAATGGACGCTTTTTCCGGAAAACCTTTGTAGTGCTTGTGTATTAGGTTGGCCATTGCTAGCAATACGACTTGATAAATTACGCGATATTTTGCTCATACAAACACCGCAGCAACACATCCACAGAGAGGAGTTGTGTGTACAACTGAGTTAATGAGACACAAATAAGACAGACGTGCTAATAAACTGTATATTATTATTATTATTACTACAGCTTTTATTTACTCTTGATGCACAAAGCAGCCATCTTGGATTTTGAGCTCAGGGTTGGTCAGGATAGTCCAACGTTCTGAATTGGAATTCCGAATTCAAGGGCGTTCCAGGTGAAATTTCCGACCGGGAACTCGGACTTCCCGGTTCAGAAGCAGCTCAGGCATTGCAGCGAATCATCAACCACAGACACATGAACACTTTTTGCTTCTATAGGGTGCCATTACGTTCACCCCAATCAAACCGTTCTTTCTGTTTCTTTAATTTGTCATGAAATGCATTCTTTCAATCAAGTCATGAATACGACATGGCTGAGTTTTACAAAACCTCACTGGAACTGAGCCTTGATGGTCTAATCTGGATATAAACTCGCAGTAACTCATCGCCACACTGTACGACTCGGAGCCAGTCAGTGGAGCAGCTTCTCGTTAGAGTGTCTAATTATATGTAAATTTAAACAAACTCAGGTGGGGTTTACATTAGACCGTATCAGCGGATCATCAGATTAACGTTTTTAAAACGATTAGTGTGCACACAGCAACACCAATACACGATTCGCGTGCACACAGCAACACCAATACACGGATACGCTCGGCTCCGCAGGCATCCTGCGCTCCAAATCACTCCGCCCTGAACAGCGAGTGCCCTCTGGAGGGTGCGCACTCCGGCCCTGCGCAGCTCACAGAGCGCGCGAGTGAAGTGCACGAGCAGTGATTCGGGACTGAGCCGCTGTGTGTGTGATCCCAGCGCAGATCACTTACCACTTGCAAGTGGAAGGATGGCAAGCCTAAAGACAATCATAACTACACAATGGGCAGTATTTGCATCAGTATTTGCAGTATTTTCATACTTTTATACTCTTTAATGAAAGGTGATACAAGGCGGAAGTCCGCGCCGTTTTTCAGCAGTCGCGTCACATGACCAACGCCAGCGAATCAGGAAGGTGGATGTCACAGTGACGTTGTCCAATGAGACGCCAGCTAGAGCTCAGCACAGCGTATCCGCGTATTCTGAATGTTTACACAGCACCGGAGCTGACACGATCTGGATTGAATACGTGGACCCTGGCGGATTCCCGTTTCCCAGCATTTCCAGGCGTTTTAATGTAAATGGACAGTGCATCCGCGAAGAAAACGAGACAGATACGGTCTAATGTAAACTTGGCCTCAGGAACGAAGTGTCGGATATGTAAATTTTTTTTTTCCAACAAACTGGATGTTCCTGAATGCAACACTTCGTGTGTGAACGCTCCTGTGAACAGGTTACGAATAAATCTGATTGTTTCCAGTGTGAGGAACGCAGAGCAGTGTCAGATTTGAGCGGGCTGACGAGAATTTACATTTTTTTTAGGTTCCAAAATATTCACACGCAGTCGATTTGAGACGACATTTCTGATTTTTGTTGTCCACTTTATTAGGGACAGTTTACTGTATATTAAGCAGATCGTCGTTGTTGTTATTATTATTATTATTATTATTATTATTATTATTATAAGGAGGTGGAGTCTGTATAAGCCATGTTTGGTTTATTAATGACAGCTGATTAGGTTTTGGTTCATTTATAAGAAATGCTGAAAATAGGCTGAGAGTTTATCAAAAAATGACGATAAAAAGGCTATTTATGAGAAAAACAATACATATTTTAAGATTTTGTGTTTTTCTGACATACACTCACCGGCCGCTTTATTAGGAACATCCATCCATCCATCCACCTGCTGTTTTATTTGATGCAGTTCTGTAATCAGCCGATCCCTCGACAGCAGCACGATGCATCAAATCACGCAGATACAAATCAAGAGCTTCAGTTAACGTTCAAACATCAGAACGGGAAAAATAGCGATCTCACAGTGAAGTGTGACTTTCTTTCTTTCACTGTGGCATGGGTGTTGGTTTGAGCCAGATGAGTATTTTTGGTTTGAGTATTTCAGAAACTGCTGATCTCCTTCCTGGGGTTTCACACACAACAGTCTGTAGAGTTTACACAGACACAATGGTGCGAAAAACAAACATCAACTGACTGAGTGAGTGAGCGACAGTTCTGTGGGTGGAAACGGGAAACGCCTTGTTGAGAGGTCCGAAATCAGAAAATGGACAGATTGGTTCAAGCTTTTTTTTTTTTTTTTTTTGCCAGGAAGGATATAGTAACTCATATAATCACGCTTTACGACCGTAGTGAGCAGAAAAGTATCTCAGCATGCAACAGAAAACAGAAGAACACACTGGGTTCCAGTCCTGCAGCCAAGAACAGGGATCTTGGAATCAAGAACAAGTTCCTATTAGTGCTGTCAAGCGATTAAAATATTTAATCGCGATTAATGTCGCGACTGTCATAGTTAACTCGCAATTAATCGCAATTTAATCGCACATTTTTGTCACATGAAAAACCATTGTAATTCTCTTACCAGCATAAAAAAGTGAATGGGCTTGCTCACCGTTCGAACTACGGGGGTACTCGGGGGATCCGAGATCCCCTGAAACAGACATGAGATCCCTTGAAAACATGATTTGGGAAATGTTGGGGGGTCTCTAAAATATTGGCAAAATGATGTTTATTGACATAGCAATCGTGTGTAACGGGAAGCATTTGCATATCCGAAGTGAGCGCGCGATGGAGAGCCGCGCTCTGAGACAAGCGCAAGCACCCTCCCCCAAGGGAAAAAAAGGGACCCTCTGAAAATATCGGCATAGTTCGAACACTGGTTGTACCAATGGTTTTTTTGTTTGTTTTATTGCAGAGCATAACACGTCTTGTCACAGCCACTGCAAAGTCGGGCTGGAGCCGCCGATGGGAAAACGAAACCTAAGCCGAGCACCGTGGCTCTTCGGGGGAGGGCAGAGGACTCTGGCTGTGCGGGGCGTGGCATCATGTCACAGAGCGTTAATCTCGCGATAAAAAAATTATCGCCGTTAAAATTGAGTCAAGTTAACGCGTTAATAATGCGACATTTTTGACAGTACTAGTTCCTATTAAAGTGGCCGGTGGATGAGTGTATGTTTATATTAATGCAGGGTTCCTGTATAGTAGAGAGATGTTTATTTGACATTTACAGAAGAACGTCTCCAGGATAGAAGAGGCTACAATTCTGGTTTCTTGGTCACATGACCGAAAACAACAACAACAAGTAAACGACTGTTTATAGATGATAGTGTCTGAGAGCAGGAGTGGAAAATACTTCAATTTTGCATTCTGTTCTAATTTAATACACTATTGTTCTTTACAAATGATCTCACCGACAACAACTTGAGTGAAAAGTGAAATCTTTGGAATATTTACGTGAATTTCAGAGAGTTTCGTCCCCCGCTTTTGTCGCTTTAATGACGTCTACTGTAACAAGGCTAATTGTGATGTTTAGTTTTGATATGAAAGCACCAAGAAATCAGTGGAGCCAAATGAGAACAAGTACACTACGTTCACACTGCAAGGCTTAATGCTCAATTCCGATTTTTTTGTGAAATCCGATTTTTTTGTGAGGTCGTTCACATTAACAAATATATGCGACTTGTATGTGATCCTCCGTATGAACGAAAAGCGACCTAAAAGTGTTCCGCATGCGCATTGCAGGATACGACGACGTCACACGCAGTGAGCATGGCCAGTGTTTACGGAAGTAACCTAAAGTTTCCTGTGTATGACAGTAGCCAGCATGGAGTACCTGGCGATGATGCAGTTGTTGTTGCGACGGAGCCAGAACATGCGCAATAGCCTGATGTTAAGGAGGAGGTTGAGAAGGAAGAGGGCAAGGGTTTTTGCTCAGGCGTTCTGCGGGGTAGTGACCGCAACCTCCGTTCAAAGGAACATCAAAGCCATGTTGTTGTAACTTTTTTTGAGAGACCCGCCGCCTACTTCAGCGCAGAATATCAAATCAAATCAAATCAAGTTTATTTGTATAGCGCTTTTAACAATAAACATTGTCGCAAAGCAGCTTTACAGAATTTGAACGACTTAAAACATGAGCTAATTTTGTCCCTAATCTATCCCCAATGAGCAAGCCTGTGGCGACGGTGGCAAGGAAAAACTCCCTCAGACGACATGAGGAAGAAACCTCGAGAGGAACCAGACTCAAAAGGGAACCCATCCTCATTTGGGCAACAACAGACAGCCTGACTATAATATTAACAGTTTTAACAGGTATAACCCTCAACTGTCCTCATGGGGCCGTCCTTCACAGGAGCGGTGCGATAAAACTCCGACCAGACACAGGGCACCAGGATGGATCAAGCAGGTCCGAGGGGCAGAAGAGGCCAGCATCTCAATCCCAGGACCAACATGTAACTCAGAGGGACAGATTGGGGGGGGGGGGGGGGGGAGAGAAAGAAAACACGTTGTTAGGTATGCCCTAAAAATGACAAGTATTAAATCTGTGTGGTAGACTCGCAGAGACGAGAGTCTTTACATCAGGTATAACACACAACAATGGCATGTTAATATGGTAAAATATATCATGACCTGCTCTGGCTGGATGCTTGATTGGGTGATGGGAGCACACTCCTCAGCAATGCTGAGATGCAGATGGGACCCTTAGGGCTGGCCAAGCCCTGCAGGCTACGATAGCCAGTCGAGGTCTCCACCCTTTCCACCAAAAGATTTCCTGTTGACTCCATGTAACTCAGAGGGACAGATTTGGGGTGGGGGGGGAGGGAAAGAAAACACAGGTTGTTAGGTATGCCCAATGTCACCTGAATAAGTAGGAACAGTATACATATTGCACCGAGTACAAGCAGGGACTCCGGCAACTAACTATGACAGCATAACTAAAAGGAGAGAGCCAGAAGGTAACACAGGCATGAGGGAGCCCCGGGACATAAAGCAGCAGCCACTACACCGTCAACAAACTCGAGTGAGCAAGCGAGTGGGGACTGACAGCATCCGTACATCCCAGTTTACCAAAACACTATGTCTGAGGATCCTCCAGATCTACTCCTTTACCTCATAAACACCATTAACAAAAGGCTTGACTAAACAGATATGTTTTCAGCCTAGACTTAAATGCTGAGACTGTGTCTGATTCCCGAACATTACTTGGAAGGCTGTTCCATAACTGTGGGGCTTTGTAAGAAAAGGCTCCGCCCCCTGATGTAGCCTTCACTATACGAGGTACCAGCAGATAGCCTGCACCTTTTGATCTAAGTAGGTGTGGCGGGTCATAGAGGAGCAGAAGTTCACTCAGGTACTGTGGTGCGAGACCATTTAGTGCTTTAAAGGTCAATAGTAGCATTTTATAATCAATACGAAATTTGATTGGGAGCCAATGCAGTGTGGATAAGACAGGCGTGATGTGGTCATATTTTCTAGTTCTAGTAAGGACTCTTGCTGCTGCATTTTGAACTAACTGGAGCTTGTTTATGCACTTATTGGAACATCCAGACAGTATAACATCCAGAATAGTGACGTTTGTGGCTTGTTGATGACATGTAAGTCGGATGAATGCGACCTGGCGGTTCAGACTGAAGTCGCATATGAAAAGATCGCATAGGAATCGGAATTAGGACCACATATCCAAACGGCCTGGGTCGGATTTGAAAAAATCGGATCTGTGTCGTTGATATTGTCAATAAAAGATCGGATACAGGTCACATATGGGCGAAAAAATCGGATTTGAGTCACTTCAGCCTGCAGTGTGAACGTATATTCATAGGCTAATCAATCAATCGGTGATCATATTCGATGAAAAAATATGGAGAAATACTAAGCGACGAGTATAAAAGTAATATTATCAGCCAATCTGTGTGTAATGCTGTACACAGACAGCCTGTGATACGCAGAAAAGTCTCCTGTATCATGATCTATAGAGGATATTACACAGCTACGCCAAGATATGAAGTTTATCTTCGAGTGGTGAATGGATAAACTTTATATCTTCATGCCACCGTGTAATATTATTTATATTATACGGACACATCCACACGCAAAAAAAAAAAAGCAAGTTAATCAACAGAATTAAAGTTTTGAACTGGCCCGCCATTTTGACAACGCGCGTCTAGTCAGCGGGAAAACACTGCGAGTGACGTCATCAGAGTGAAATATCGAGAATTATTATACACACAGGACACTTTTTCCATGGAATAAAAACACGTGTTCTGTTCCCTTCTAGCGGGTTTCATTCGTTTGGTTCGATAGCATGCAATATTGTTAGCATATCGCTTATCCTACGTGTATTACGTCACTCTACTCAATGGAGAATGAGCGTCGAATATGGTTTACGATATTGCATGGTTGTCAAGACAACATGACATCACACGTCGGAGACATACAACTTCCGCACTAGCGAGCGACTGGGACAATTTGTAAACAAACATGGCCGCCAGGTTTGCTTCGTTACAAAATACGGAAGATTTTGAGAGAATTTTGAAACAGAAAGACGCTTTGAACACCTGAAAGGAATGTGTATGTATAATAATAATAATAATGGTTGTCTTTTTTTCCATTTTATATCCGATATATTCCATTCAGCTACTCGTCTTCGGCTCGTTCAGTATCACGCTAGCTGAATGGAATATATCTGATATACCATTCGACGCCAGCCAACATTACTTAAATATGAAAAATGTGAGTTTTTCAACACGAGAGGATAAACTTCATGACGTTCTTCAAGCCAGCATGTGATTTGCTTTTTATTATATCGACACATTCACAAACAAAAAGTACTCAAATTTATCAAACAACTCACTCATCGATTTCCTTACAAGTGACAGATAGAGATTTGCGTCATGGTTTTGGTTCTCCGTGACCCGGATGGAGCTTGTATGAAAAATACATATATGTTATTTACCAGCTGGGAGGTCCATATCGTGGGTGGCATGGTGGTGTAGTGGTTAGCGCTGTCGCCTCACAGCAAGAAGGTCCGGGTTTGAGCCCCGTGGCCAGCGAGGGCCTTTCTGTGTGGAGTTTGCATGTTCTCCCCATGTCCGCGTGGGTTTCCTCCGGGTGCTCCGGTTTCCCCCACAGTCCAAAGACATGCAGGTTAGGTTAACTGGCGACTCTAAATTGACCGTAGGTGTGAATGGTTGTCTGTGTCTATGATGCCCCTTTTCCACCAAAGCAGTTCCAGGGCTGGTTCGGGGCCAGTGCTTAGTTTGGAACCGGGTTTTCTGTTTCCACTGACAAAGAACTGGCTCTGGGGCCAGAAAAACCGGTTCCAGGCTAGCACCAACTCTGCTGGGCCAGAGAAAAGAACCGCTTACGTCAGCGGGGGGGGCGGAGTTGTTAAGACCAATAACAATAACAAGACTGCGAAAGATCGCCATGTTTAAGCAACGAGAAGCGGCAGCTGTACAAACGCGAAGTCATCCATTATTATTGTTGTTGTTGCTGCTGCTTCTTCCGTGTTGTTTTTGCTTCGATATTCGCGCCAAGGTTTATGCAAATGTAGCGACGTAACTGACATATACAGCGACGTAATGACGTGTCTCCCCTTAGCACCGTGAGCTATGGAAAAGCAAACTGGTTCTCAGCTGGCTCACAAGTTGAACGAGTTGTGAACCAGCACCAGCCCCGAACCAGCCCTGGAACTGATTTGGTGGAAAAGGGGTATGAGTCAGGCCTGTGATGACCTGGCGACTTGTCCAGGGTGTACGCTGCCTTTCGCCCAGCTTGCCTGTGACCCTGTAGAACAGGATAAAGCGGCTAGAGATAATGAGATGAGAGATGAGATGAGGTCCGTATCGTGAAATACCGTGACCGAGGTCTTGAAAGTACTGAGCGAGGCCCTCTGGGCCGAGGCCCAGAGTATTTAAGGCCGAGGTCACGGTATTTCACCATACAGACCGACCTTAAGCTGGTAAATAATATATTTATTTTTTTCTTTACCAAATTCTAACAGAAAACGAGAGCGCCCGAAAGGGAAAACCGAGCCGAGCCGCCATTTTGAATCCTCGTTCATGGCTGTAGTGTAAATTGCTTCCTCCTCGGTATACAAGTGCACTTCCATGGCAGGAAAAAAACTACATTTTGCCGCCTGTGTAATCCCCTATTTATACAAATAGGAGTCGTTCAGGATTCAGCCATGTTTTTGCTCAGCGTTAGCAACAGATAGAGGTTTTTAGCTTTCTCCTGAAATGTTTTCTTTTATTTCTTCTTCCTCAGGGTAGTAAAACTCGCTTTCGCTGTGAACACTGTCGTTATCGCTATCCATGATGTAAAATTAATGCTATTCTCCTGAGAAATGCTGGCAAAAAATGTATAAGATTTTTGATAATCTTATAAATAAATCTTATTAAAAAAAGATAAATGTTGACAAAAAATGCTACTATGTTTGTTGTTGTTGTGAACGAGCGAGTCGCCAGAGGTCAATAACCAGGGTCCGTATTGTACGATACGGACCCGCTCGCCAGCCAATCAGAGCGCAGGATTTGATGGAAACCGCACTGCGAAAAAAAATACGAGTTGTGTATTTCCCAGTAAAACACTTGTGTCCACATTGTTATATCTATAAGCCCTGCTCTTCGTCTCTTTCGTCCTCTGTCCTTTTCTACAGAGTTGAAAGAAATGCACAATGCATGAGCACTTGCACAAAAATGCACAAATGAAGTGCAAGGTGCAAAAGTGTGAGAAGAAAAATGCCTTTAAGCCCACACATAACAAAAACGTCCGCAGTTGTAAGTGAAATGTTGAGAATATGTAAATCAGTTGGTGGAAACGAGAAAAAGTTGACTAGTCGCAAAGTGTGACAGGAGAATATGATGTTCTGAGTTTTTAATCAGTTCTGCATCGGAGTCTAATTACTGACCGAGTGTTTTGTCCAGTCAGAACACGAGTGTGAAGCAATGGTTAGCATCCTGTTAGGAATCTGAGCACGGCGTTTCATGATGCAGTATGATTCACGCGTGACTGCACGTTTGAGAACGTGTGCGAAAATCATTTTACAAGCTCCAAACCTTTCTGACGGTCTGACTTTTCAAATCTGTTCTCATCCCTTCTCTTTTCCCTTCTCCAGCTCTCCTTCCTGTGTGTGTGTGATATATATGCAGAGCAGATTGCTTTGCTCGGTCGTGTTTAGCTGTGAGCGTGGGGTTGGAGTCTCGCAGATGGTGTTGTGGACAAATTGCAAATCCTTCCAGCAATGGTTCATTATGGCAGAAAACCTCGACATTTACACGGACTCTGGAGAAGCAAAACGAAACGACCGTGGCGTCAGATATGTTTGGGCGTCTTGCTGATCGGCTACGCAATGTGTAAGGAATAAAAACGTGCATCCTGACACGTTATCAGCACTTCCTGAAGTGTTTTATTGCATTTATACCACAACAAGGTGCCACTTCAACAATGACCAGCGTGTATTTTTTTTTATAAAGAACATGTCATATTTTTTATCCATTTATTGTTACATTTAACGTGTGAAACAAGTTTCGTTTCACTTTCATTACAGCATCACGACAAGTACCTCGCTATCGTATCTTTATTCCCGCTTGAAGAAGTCGACAAAGAAAAAAAAAACGCAAATTGACGCAATGTTCCGTTTCCATGGCGAAAAACTTATTTACAAAGCGCTGACACTGGAGACTTCTTCCTTAAATGTCTCAGAAAATTTCACCGTATCGACAAGCCGTTTATGTAGAAATCCTTGTATAAGTAGTGACTATAAAAACAAGTGTGTATGTAAACTTATGACTTGCCGCTGTCAGAACTGAATATCGAAAATTCATCAACATCTTCTGACCAGAATTAACTCAAACACACTTTGGTATAAATTGTCATTCTGAACACTTTATAGACGGCTATATCGGGAGTCTTGTGCGTTAGAACGTATGGGCGTGTTCAGTGATGATCAAATTTATTTATTTTGAGTTTTTTTTTTTGGTTAAATGAGTCCCATGTACATTTACACCTGCATGACTATGAGAAACCCGATCCAGATATAATCCTGATACTCAAAATGCATGAGGTGTCCTGGTGTAAATGGGGTCTTATAGTTTCATGTGCAAATGTATCTATTTCTTCAGCTAAAAACCCTCTGAATTCATTACACCACACGCCTCATGGGCCATGACTGATATAGAAAACGGTTTTTTAAACAAGCTGCACCACATGAATGTGTTTGTTAGGCTACGGTCGCACTACAGCTCGCGATACTTTAGTCAACGAAAATGAGCCGTTGGGTGGTGATGCTTCCCTGAACTTCGGGACATATTCCCAAACCCATCTGCAAGTATTCACTGCTTCGTTTGCCTACGAAAACATCGCCACCAAATTTCAGTGAAAATTTTTGCGACATTTTTGGCCACTCACGAGGTGGGGGAGGCAGCAAAAAACAACTCGCGAAGCTCGGAGAACATTCGCTGTGCATCTGCATCGCACGATTGGTGGCGATGCTACCAGTTTTTTATCGTTAAATATTCGCAAAACAACCCATCGCGAGCTGTAGTGTGTTATGGCCTTGTGTGTAATGTGCTGATTTGAACATTTTGTGATTGAGGAATTCGGATATCAAGCTAGCTACGAGAAGTGACGACAAGTGTGCGTAAAAGTGGAGAAAATCCGGATCAGGATACCGTACATCTGAAGCAAGCACAGTCTGAGACCTCCTGAAGCGTTTCGGTCGGATTTAGATTCATTTTGAATGCAGGAATACATTATGGCATATTGATACAAATACAGAGATGGGTCAACAGGGCTCGACATTAATGCTTGCCCGCTTGTCCGGGACAAGTGATACTTTATGTCGGACAAGTTCATCGTCTCAGTTACTTGTCCGATTGGACAAGTGCCAAAATGCGCCGATAGTCGGGTTACATATCGAATTTATCAGTTTATTCACATGATTTCCGAAGCATCTCACTCGACATATTGTTTTGATGAATCGCCGGATGTTTCTATTCGGAAAGAGCGATGTGCGCATGCACAATATTCAGACCCTCCAGGATTTCACGATGTTGCGATTTGCAACATCAACGCAAATTCAACCAATCCCCACAAATTCAGGGCGGTGTTGCAATTATATCCAATCACCGCAACTTTCCCGCAAATTGGACCAATCGTTGGCGTCGTCTTGAGGTGACGTCGACAAACTACCTTCCGCCTTACTTCCGTGTATACGTTCAAGAGAAGCAACATGTGCGAGTCAGTGTTTCTGTAGGCTTAAATTCTGTTACTGAAAGTGTGTTATGTTTACAGTGAAGGACTGTGCGCACTTTACATTATTTTTTACTTAATACAAGAAATTAATGGATGCCAGCATTTTTGCCAAAATGGTATTTTATTTTCCATTGTTTAGGCAGCTTCAGCATCATACTGTGAGATTCTGTTCAAATTGTTTTTTTTCTCTTCTATGAAGCCTGAGCCATTTATTTTATTAGTTTATAATTATTGTTTAATTTAGTCTTCAGGAGAGACTGCCTGCACACAGTACTAGTATTAATAGTTTTTTTTCTTACATGAAAGCTGAGCATTTATATTATATTTTAAGGTAACTTCATGTTGTGCTGTGAGGTTCTCTGCACTTTAACTTTTGAACCAACAGGAGCATTTGGAGAAGTAAAGCCTATTTTTCTGCATTTTTATAGTCCTGGTAATCTTTTATATTGGTAAAGTTGTTTATAGGACCATTTCTCAGTGTCTTTGTTTTTTTTAATCAATAGTTTTTCAGTAATAACTTAATATTTAACATATCACTCAATTTTAATCACGAAAAGAGAAAATCGCAACAATTTCTCGCAACTTTCACTTCCTCCCGCAATGTAATCGCAACAAAAACCTAAAAAACACCGCAACTTTCATCGCAATTTTTTGGAAAACCCCCTGCAACATCAGACATTTTAGCCTGCAACAATCACAAAAAAGGCCTGCGAAATCCTGGGGGGACTGAATATTCCACTTGCGAAACCGGCCAATACCGCTTCGTGTATTTGAGCTGAAAAGTAAACGGTCGTTTATGATTGGTTTTAATCGTGTCATATACGTGGATTTGTTGACATTTCTGTTGGTGGGATCATTATTCAACTGTATATTTACGTTGAGTATGTGGTATTTCCAAATCTTTGAATTGTTGTTGATGGTGTTCATTATAAAAATTTAGATATTTAGAAAATGTCCCTCCTGAAGTTCGGCTTCACAAAGAAGTCTAGTGAATCCGAGGCATCTGGTGCTGAAAAAAAGAGGAAACAATCACAGCAGAACTATGAAAGCAAGAGAGAGCGGAAATTTCTCAATTCTTGGAAGGATGAATTTGAATGGGTCCAAGACACCGGAGATGGAATGCAATGTTCTCTGTGCATATCGCATCCTACTTATGCTGATGTCTCGAGCAGCATGTTTAAAGGTACAGCTTCATATAGGCGAGACATTCTAGTGTCTCATGGCAAGAGTACAAGCTACAAGCGGTGTGATGCAAATGCAATAAAGATTGTTGGGTTACAAATAGTTTATTTGTGGGGGGTTTTCTCAAATATTTCCTCGGACAAGTCAACTTCACATTCGGACATCCCGCCTCTCACCCATAGTCAGCTGGGATAGGCTCCAGCTTGCCCGCGACCCTGCACAGGATAAGCGGTTACAGATAATGGATGGGGTTTATTTTCCTTTTTGATTTGATTTGATTTGATCGTGGACATTCATTCGTGCTTTTAAGTTTGTAGTTTTAGCACCAGAGGTCCTAATCTGTGCATAGAGTTAAAATATTTAGAAAGCATGCTGCTCAGGTGATCATGTTCTTTCGTCGAGAGCCTCTGAGATCTGCATTTGTGAAGTCCGAATGCCTGATATCTCCAGGTTGAATCAACCAACAAGCTTAATATGTTATGTGGTTATACAGCCACGTTATAACAGTTAAAAAGGAAAAAAAAGAAAGAGCTCTTCTTTCAACTTTCTTGTGTCCGGAAGACGGTCATTTTAGCCATCTTTGGAGCTCTATTTCTGCTACTTTGTGTTTCAGTCAGTCGTTTTCAGAAAACTTCCAGCTCAGATAAACTTTATTTCAGTCAAAAAAAATTTTTTGAGAGTATTTATTTATTTATTTATTTAAGATATGGTGAACCTGTAGTGCATTTTGTTTGCAATAATAAATCTCTGCTCATAGCAACTTTTGATTTATTTCGATTTAAACAGACAAAACTGCAGATTGTTTTGCATGGTTTATGATTCACCTCATGACCTGACATGTTCCCGGAGTGTATCGTTACATCCCAAATCCTTAGTAACTGCCTGGTCATGATTGCAGAGATTTGAATTCGGCAGTTAGTTTCTGTTATCTCATCTCATCTGTAGCTGCTTTATCCTGTTCTACAGGGTCGCAGGCAAGCTGGAGCCTATCCCAGCTGACTACGGGCGAAAGGCGGGGTTCACCCTGGACAAGTCGCCAGGTCATCACAGGGCTGACACATAGACACAGACAACCATTCACACTCACATTCACACCTACGCTCAATTTAGAGTCACCAGTTAACCTAACCTGCATGTCTTTGGACTAGGGCTGTGCTCGTTTGCCATCAGTTGCTCATGATATCATACCATATATATCGCGATATATCGAGTTAAACGATGTCTTTAATGTATTGTAAGCAGAGGACGCGAATACGTTTGGCGCCAAAATGATTCAATCAATGAGTCTCGAGACGAGGCCATGGAGACATGGGGGACGTAATTAGCGGCTTGCAGCGTCTGTAGCAGAGCGCATCGAAACTTAACAATCTACTGATAACAACATACCGATTGAGCCACTTCCAGTTGATATTATTCAAGCAAACTTCAGATTTGGGTCACCAAATGTCTAAAGATGTTATCTACTTCGTCATTTGTTGTGTTTCAATAACAAAAGTCGGACAATAAAGGCACAAATGACAGAGATATTGGATACTAATTAGACAACAAACAGCCATTACGGCATGCTGCTGCCTTAAGACACTGATTCTGATTGGCTGGCTTATAATACACCAGCCAATCAGAATGAGGGTTTCATAAAGTAGCTTGGATGGAAAAAAAGGCCCATTTCTAGTGCGCATGCCCTGAGTAACTGGAAGTGCCATTTTGTAAATAAAAACGTTTTTGGTTGGAACAGGTTGCAAGCATGAATTTCCGGCGATTTCTGGCATGAAACATGTTTTAAAGCAATAGTTTGGGATTTTTTACATGAATCTGTATGGCATCCCCGTCAACAGTGTCGTGCAAACACACTGACTTACCCCCGACAGCATCCTGTGAGTCCAGTTCTTGTCCAGTTTTGGTCCAGACGAAAGTAGTCCGGCAAGTTTGTTGGGGTCACGAAAGTAAAACGTTTTTCTTCTCAAAACAGTATGTGTTCAAAAGAGTGATATATTTGCATCACAAAACCGTTGCCAAATAAAAAGTCAGACCTCGAAATTATTTGGCGCTATATTTTGTCTCCCTCGGTATCACTGCGCGCTGTCATGTTGACATCTGCGCAGGAATCAACACCTTTCCCATTGTTTGGCAGCGATTAGGAGTTCAGATCAGCGGCGCTAACAAGCTGCAGCTCCAGCTTCACCTTCTTCCACTTCTCTGTCCACCCTTTCTCTCTCTGCCCGTTCTAACTCCATCTGGCGAATTTCTTCATCTGTATATTCGGGTTCATAAAGATATCCCTTTGGCTGTGAGATGAAGTCAATGTTTTCAACGTCGCTGTTGTAGTCAGACATGTTGTCGCTAACTTTGCTAGCAGTAAACAATGAATGAAACAGCCGTGGCTGTCACCTGGCGGCAGCGCGCAGTGATAAGAAGGGAGAGAAAATAGTGCCAAGCGATTTCGAGGTCTGACTTTTTATTTGGCAATGGTTTTGTGATGCAAATATATCACTCTTTTGAACACATACTGTTTTGAGACGAAAAACGTTTTACTTTCGTGACCCCAACAAACTTGCCGGACTACTTTCGTCTGGACCAAAACTGGACAAGAACTGGACTCACAGGATGCTGTCGGGGGTAAGTCAGTGTGTTTGCACGACACTATTGATGGGGATGCCATACAGATTCATGTCAAAAATCCCGAACTATCCCTTTAAATCAAGTGAAAATTGATGACAACCTGCTACAGAACCGGGAGATATGCATGAAATATGTCGTATATGGGATTTTCACGTGAGTAAACGATATCATATCGTACCCCCGAAAATCGTGCATGATCAAGTATCGCGAGCTGTGAGCACAGTCCTACTTTGGAGGAAACCCACGCGGACAACATGCAAACTCCGCACAGAAAGGCCCTCGCCGGCCACGGGGCTCGAACCCGGACCTTCTTGCTGTGAGGCGACAGCGCTAACCACTACACCACCGTGCCGCCCTAGTTTCTGTTATATTTTGGGAAATAGATTCAGTTAAATTTGTTCGAAATTTGTTAGCAGACAGGTACAAATAAAAATAATAACTGCATGAACAGGATTAAATATCAAGCTGAGAGAGAGCGGTAACGAAGTGGAACGATGTAGCCGAGGATGAGGAACTGTCCGAGCCAGAATTCACACACCATGATAACAGTGCTGACATTTATACATCATGGGATTTTTTTTTTTTCCAGGTTTTTTTTCCAGTAATTAAAACAAAAAACAACCTTCTAGTTTAGACCACATCCAGTTCAGGTGTAAATTCGGGTAGAGATAGAGATACAGATACAGCAGGCCCGGCGCCAGGAACAGTTTACTAAGGGGGCAATTAGAAATCGCAAGGGGGCAAATATTTTTTCATATAGTGTGTAGTAGTGATGGCGGTCTGACAACGTGTTTCAAACAATTAACTGCGCCAACCACAAAACCACGGCCCCGAAGGTTGCTTTAGTCCGGGAAAATCATGTGGCATATTACCAGGGCAGTTGTGCTTTATCAACACCCGTGCCCACCTGTTAACCCTCCCCTCCGATTTTCTCACAGGCACGCGGTACAACCAGAAAGATGCCAAACATAAAACAACACACACAAACCTACAGGCAAGTCCTTTACATTTAAAATGCATACAAATAGCTCCGCGGCATGAAAACAAAACGTCAGTGCAAGTCTAAGGTACTTGGCTCGGCGGCCAAAATCATAATTTTAAAAAAATCAACAGACCCCGCGGCTGCACCAGTAATAGCCTTCCTGACTCGCACCGAGTCAACGCTAACCACTTAATCCGCGATCCCAGTTTAGGCGTGTAGGGGACTAAACACTCTGAAGTGATGAATTTTCACCCCCGCTGCATGGGGGGTGACGTCAACGACACATATTCTTACGCTATTTGCGCACAAAGCGGACCATATATGAACACACACACCGACATAAACGGAGATAAACTTAGCCGACAAAGAAAGAAAATGGATTCACAATATTGTGATTGAATTCGTTTAATTCGGAAGGGGAAAGACTACTCCCGCAAACTGACTGCATATTGCAGGATATTGCAGAGACAGTGCACTTGTAAGTGTGCATGTAAAACCCCCGCCCGCCCGCACGACCCTTGTCCTTATCACAGGTCTGTGTGTGCGCGGCTGTGTCAGCATTTCACACATACACGCACAATAACTAGTCCCCAGTAGTTAGGATTGATACATATGTCTAAAACAGGGTTAATATTAAATTCAGGCTTTTTGAAATAATCCTACCTTAATACAGTTGAATTCTACGATTGCAACGTAAGAATCATAACAACCAATCAGATTTGTTCTACCGTGCCAGTTTTAGTAGTGATTTATCTCATCTCATCTCATTATCTCTAGCCGCTTTATCCTGTTCTACAGGGTCGCAGGCAAGCTGGAGCCTATCCCAGCTGACTACGGGCGAAAGGCGGGGTACACCCTGGACAAGTCGCCAGGTCATCACAGGGCTGACACATAGACAACCATTCACACTCACATTCACACCTACGCTCAATTTAGAGTCACCAGTTAACCTAACCTGCATGTCTTTGGACTGTGGGGGAAACCGGAGCACCCGGAGGAAACCCACGCGGACACGGGGAGAACATGCAAACTCCACACAGAAAGGCCCTCACCGGCCACGGGGCTCGAACCCAGGACCTTCTTGCTGTGAGGCGACAGCGCTAACCACTACACCACCGTGCCGCCCAGTAGTGATTTATGTGAAATGTATTTTTGTGCAATGCGCAACCACTTAATATTTCGTATTTGAAAATGCAAATTATTAATACGTCTATAATACATTATATTTTCATAAGACAACAATTAAGTGATCCGAGTCTCCGTTGAGGGGGCGGGGCTGTAGCCACGAGGGGGCGACGCCCTCTTTCGCCCCCCCATGGCGCCGGGCCTGAGATACAGGTATTTGGAGCACTAAAGAGATCCAGATCCAGATAGTGCCACTGTGTTACACCTCTAATCAGAAGTGTGTTTCCAACATACACAGAGTCAGCATCATTTTCTGTATTATACTGACCTTAATCATGAATTCATTCTTTAGTACCTGATGTAGATTGCTTTGAAAGACACTAGACACATGGTTTGTGTGTGTGTGTGTGTGGTGTGTTGTGGGCTGCTATGAATGATAAGTGGTCACTTTTTTTGAAATCTTTCAATAATGGAATAGAAGAGAATCGGTTTAGTGATTCAGGACACGCCGTGTCCCGTGTCGTTTTCTCCCTCACGCTTATCGCTCCATCTTTCGAAATCTCTCTTTCTCTCCTCTGTCTCTTTCTGAATGTTCAACTGTTTAGTTCTCCTCTCTTCCTCACCTCTCTTCCTCTTTTAGCAATCATCGGAGACGCGTTTCCCCCTCTCCTCTCGGCCTGTCTGCTAAAATACACATCTATATTTATCGCCGTATGCATAATTCAGTGAAAATTTGAGAATGCCTATGGACATTCTCTATCTGATGGTTGTGACCAACCGAGCTGTTTAGCTCGACACTATGTATTTTATGGGTCACGATATTCAGTAAACAGTATATATACAGTACTGTGCAAAAGTCTTAGGCACCCTATTGTTTTTTTCAGGCAAACTTCGTTTTCGATTTCTATTTTTTTTTCCAGCGCAAAATTAAATGTTACAGATTAAAAAAAAAAAAAAAAAAAAAGTGTGTAAATGTCTGAGCGGCATATTCCATAAGAGAGCACTTTTCAGATGAAAAAAGTGGTGCAAAATGAAGAAGCGAGTGTGACAGTCAAAGTGTCCAGAAGAACTGGCTGGTTCTGGAAGACGCTCAGTAAAACCTACAGATCATTTCCTTATCAAACTGCACTCACCGGACCGGAGACGACTTTTTTTAAAGCAAAGGGTCGTCTCACACCAAATACTGACTGTTTTATTTATTATGGCTTACTGATTACTCATCTCATCTCATTATCTGTAGCCGCTTTATCCTGTTCTATAGGGTCGCAGGCAAGCTGGAGCCTATCCCAGCTGACTACGGGCGAAAGGCGGGGTACACCCTGGACAAGTCGCCACATCATCACAGGCCTGACACATAGGTGGTGTTTACATTAGACCGTATCCGTATCGTTTTCGTCGCGGATGCACTGTCCGTTCACATTAAAACGCCGGGAAGCGACTCCACAGGCGGAACAACTTGAATCCGCCAGGGTCCACGTATTCAACCCAGTTCGTATCTGATCCGGTGCTGTGTAAACATTGAGATACGAGGAAACGCAGTGCTGAGCTCTAGCTGACGTCGTCATTGGACAACGTCACTGTGACATCCACCTTCCTGATTCGCTGGCGTTGTTCATGCCACGTTGGTCATGTGACGCGACTGCTGAAAAACGGCGCGGACTTCACTTCCTGCTATTGTTTCCGCCTTGTATCACCTTTTTGTTTTTCATTAAAGAGTATAAAAGTATGAATATAATGCTTTGCTTTGTCATTCTTAATGTTGTTCATGGTAAGATGCAAATACTGCCCATTGTGTAGTTATGATTGTCTTTAGGCTTGCCATCCTTCCACTTGCAAGTGGTGAGTGACTTGCGCATGCCCGATATGCGCTGGGATCACACACACAGCGGCTCAGTCCCGAATCACTGCTCGTGCGCTTCACTCGCGCGCTCTGTGAGCTGCGCAGGGCCGGAGTGCGCACCCTCCAGAGGGCACTCGCTGTTCAGGGCGGAGTGATTTGGAGCGCAGCCGCTGAGGAGGAAGCGCTGAGCCGCACTGACACATTTCAACTTGCGTGCCGAATTAGTCATGTGATTAGCGTATCCGTGTATTGGCGTTGCTGTGTGCACGCGAATCGTTTTAAAAACGTTAATCTGATGATCCGCTGATACGGTCTAATGTAAACACCACCATAGACAACCATTCACACTCACATCTATGGTCAATTTAGAGTCACCAGTTAACCTAACCTGCATGTCTTTGGACTGTGGAGGAAACCGGAGCACCCGGAAGAAACCCACGCGGACACAGGGAGAACATGCAAACTCCACACAGAAAAGCCCTCGCCGGCCCCGAACCCAGGACCTTCTTGCTGTGAGGCGACAGCGCTAACCACTACACCACCGTGCCGCCCTTTTTTTTAAGTTGAAACATTTAATTTCATTATCTTTAAGCCATTTTCAGTCGACAGCATTTGTTTCATGTACCTAAGACTTTTGCACAGGACTGTATATGGTATAAAAGTTGGGACAACATCGGTTTTATCGGGATGCAACCATTCCAGGATTGAGTACTTGAGTATCTGTACTTAAAGCTAGCCGGCCTTTCGATTTCATAAAATCGGTGAAATTTAGTTCCCTCTGAAATGTGGTCATTGTGATATATGTTTATTTCTGTAATATCTCAAAATATCAGGCCATTCTGTAGCTAGGAAGTTATTTAATTTGAGGGGATTAAAGCAAATAATGTGCATGAAATCACTCGCTTCATGCAGTCAAGCAGACAGAGGAAGTCCGTGTGTGTGTGTGTGTGTGCGCGCAGGTTTCCCTTTGAGCGTGCACTGACAGTTCCATCATTCTGTCGCTAAACGAACAGCTGATCACACCGAGGTGCTCGCTGAGCGCCGATATTTATTAGTTTGGTCCTGCGTTTTCTTTCCTTCGTATATAACATAACGTCTTTTCTTCTCGCTTTCTTTCCGTTACTGTAGTCGGTCTTTCACGTTTCATTCGCACACTCGCGTCCTCCATTTTTCTCTCCTGTTTCAAATTTGTATCCCACAATGCCTTGCGCAAACAGGGAAAGCTCACCACGTGATGTGATGCATGACATCGTATCTTGAATCGGGTCATGGTGAAGCAGGAAAAAATAGCGGAGAATTTAGGGCCACGTGGAGATAAATTCATTAATTGTTCTATTAGAAAAAACTAATAAAATTGAAAGTCCGTGATTCGAATTCAGTAGCTTTCGGTCCACTAAACAAAAATAATTATGTGTCGAGGGGGGAAAATTCTTTTTATGATCTCCACTTAAAATCCGAAAGGCAGTCTAGCTTTAAAGATGGTGTAGATATAACATTTTGGTGACACTGCAGTTTGCAGGCCCTTGCACTTTTCTTTTCTTTTCTTTTCTTCATCTGTGACATTCAGTATTTCTGTAACCAAAGCCGTGATGTGAGCGAGTATCCGCTGTTTGAATTTCTTCACTACATCATTTCTACATTTAAATAAAATCAAAGCAAATTTCTTTTGACTCTAAGCTGTAAATGGTGTCCGTGTGATCTATGATGTACATTATACACTCTTTTACACAAATACCTGTTCAAGCTACAATATTCTTCTTCTTTTTTTTTTATTTCCCTCTCCCACTCTTTTTAATCTCCATCTCTGGAATATATGAGCGCACGACTGCCAGTCATGATTGAGATGTTTAACATGCTAACGACCTATTAAAGGCGTGTGTCCCCGGCAAGCCAGAGCCGTCCAATCCTCACGCCTCCTGCCGTGTTCTCTGCTTTGTGTCCGTAAATTAACATGCCACTCTTCTAATTAAGCGAGCGAAATGGCGCTCAGAGCCCAATTGGTCATCGGCATGCGAGGTGCTCGTCTCTCGATTAGAGAGCTTGGAAAGTGATTTAAGCCCCGACTGCGTATTTCAGACAGATTCTGAATAATGTGTCTCCTGGAGAAGGAGGGGTGACATGAAGAAGGGGGACGTGGAAAAGGAGGGGGGGGGGGGGGACGGGAAGACGAAAGACATCCAGGGAAGAGAGTGGCCTTTCTTCTTTCCTTCAGTATATCACGAAATGTGTTGGTGTAGAATTGTTCTTTGGATGTTAAATTCAATTGGTAGAAAAATGTATTTCGAGTGCGTGATATAAAATTAGACACAGTGTTTGGGAAACAGCGTGTGACAGAAAGAAATGAGAGGAAAATGTGCCGTACAAAATATATCCAACTAACAGCAAATCATATTTATATGTACGGTACGTTATTAGAGCCATAAGAGGTTTTTATTCCTCAGCTTTCCATCTACAGAACCCAGACCACATTTCTGTATCATTTATCTTTTCTAGCATGAATTTTATTTCTTTTTTTTCTCCTTTTCTCCTCACTTGCCAATTCCCAGCGCCGAGCCGGCTTATCTTTTGTCATGCTGCATGACAGCTATGAACTGAAGGCTAATCTGAAGGCTAACCCGCTCCTCCTCTGAGACATGTACCGTCAGCCCACTGGATCTTTTTGAACTGCTGCTCGTGCTGCATGACAGGGCTGAGGAACACACTCTGAGGAGAGTGCTATCCGCCGTCTGCTGCATACACATTTAAACAGACACCAGCAATTGGCTAGTGTCACTGTGATTGACAGCTGGACCGTTTTCTTCTCTTTGGATTAGAGTTTTAAAATATGTGACCAGTTGATTTGTGTCACGTCGGCTAATGTCCAAGACTCCGTTTCCTACAATGAGCTGCGGTCATCCAACATGGCCGCTGCGCACTGGAATATTAAGTAAACACTCTCACCTGGTTCTTATTACTTCCGTATGCTATTTGTAGACAAATATCGCAAAGTACACACGTGTCTGTTCATACCAAACCCATTGTTTGTTTTGCAACTCTAGATTTTGATTCCCGTTCGTATTTTAGACTTTGCCTTTTGCCTCTGTTTGCACATCACATGACCACTGCTTGGCTTCTGATTCTGCCTGACGGTTTGGATTTGTTCACCAGCATTAGGTTAAAATGTGAATTTAATTGTATTTAATCCACTGTTATAGTCAAGTCACTAAACCTCGAGTCTGAGTCCAGTCTCGAGTCCTCAGTGGTCAAGTCCGAGTCATTTAAAGAAAATTTCAAGTCAAGTCCTCGAACAAGACTCCATCCGCACCATTTGACGGTGGCTGTCGCTGCCTTTATGTGAAAGCGTCTCTGCTGCTGTGTTGGACTAACGTTCCTGCTCGACTGCACCGTTTTAGTTAACAGGCTACAGATAAAAAGCTTGTTCATCGCTCAGCAAGCCCCGCCCACTATCAACAGAGCAAATAACATGAGAGAGGGTTAACACTAGCTAGTTCATCGCTCAGCAAGCAAGCCCCGCCCATTATCAACAGAGCAATGAACATAGCGTGTCGCTTCCTTCTCTGGGCGTGGTCTTGCCAAATGACGATTGAAGTTCGAGGTCGTCCCCGTCGTCTCCTCGATAGTTCTTCTACATATGGAACACATAGCAGGGCATTTTTTCCCACTGCACGAGAAGTCTGTAGAAGCAAAGTGGACAATCATAGCAGCGTTCTCTCCAGGCATTTTAGCGCCGTTAATGTTAGTTTGCTCCTCAACATGACGTATGAACAGGTGAATGTGCATTCTCTTGCACAAAGTTAGTATAAAAATTAATGTCAATCACGGGCGATTGCTCTAAGACAATGAGGGAGGCTCAGCCTCCTCTAAAAATGACGAACATCGTGTAGGATGAATTGCGCTAGGCTTATGTTATAGCCGACCTTATAACATTGCTATTTCACATCCAGAATCATAGAAATATATGTGCTCAACCCAACTACAGTGCGAAATCATTCCGTTATAACTTTCCCCAGTTCGCCTAATGTGCGCGTGAGTTTTTCCCCCTCGTGACAGCGCGATGCAGTGCAGCCTCAGTGGACTTCAACGGCATTTGGGAGCTATGCGCTTTCATTATCAAAATGCAAGATGGTTATTGGACAAATACTACGAAAACGTCCGCCCACCGGACTCCCAGCCTCAGTGGACTTCAATGGCATTTGGGAGCTCTGCGCTTTTCAATCTCAAAATGCAAGACGGTTATTGGACAAATACTGCGAAAATGCCCGCCTACGGACTCCCAGCCTCACAGTGGGAGGGACATGGCAGTTTCCGCAAGGAGACTGGTGATTGGTGAAAGTGGCCAGATATTTTCTTTGATTGACAGCTCGTTTCAAATATAGACAGGCAGCGGTGAATTTCAGTTCAGTCCCATGCGGATTCGCAAGTGCTGTGGTGTATTGTAAGAGATCAGCTTACATTTCGATTTCATTCATTACATACGGTTTCTACCAGCTTTTTTAGTTTGTATATATTTTCATTGTAAATAAAGTGTAAATATAGTGTTGTCAAGTTTGCTATCTTAGTTCCAGAAATTTTATTTGAATGACTGAACTTGAACTTGAGGGGGCTAGTCAGCTAGCAAGAAAGCTGCGCACGGATGCCAAGCATTGCTGATTTAATTTTGGCGAAGCCATTTGCCAGTCTTCCTTTCGAGGAAAAAATTAAAATTAAAGAGCAGGGTAGACCAACGCCTCAAATTGACTTGGTGAAAAAGGTAGGGAATAATACTCGTTCCTTTCAGCTCTCCTGGTACGAGAAAGTGAATTGGCTAACAGCAAGTGACCCACATCAACAACAGTAAATAGGCTACTTTAGTAATATGTCATGGATGGACCAAAAATATAGAATCTATTTAAAATGTTTATGCTGAGTATATTATATTGGAATATATATTTCTCTGGATATGAATTAAACACAGCTACAATTTGGAAAACATTTTTAAACAAAAACACAGCCGAGAACATTTCACACTACAGACCTGGATTAAAAGTGAAGGATTATCAAAATTGTTAATAAAACATTTCTCAGTCAAAATAAGTAAAATATAGGGAAAGTGTCATTGAATGAAATGTGTGGCACCCAGCTCTATGTTTGGCTCCCCAAGGTCAGTGCTTGTGCCTATTCCAGAACACTCTGCTGTTACTGCTGAGGTTCCTGACAAAGAGCTGCTTTCAATAATGATCAGTTTTTAAACAACATGCCACAATTTTAAAATATAAAATGTTAAAATATACCCCCCCCCAACACCATCATCATGTATATTGGACAATAGGCTAATGGGCCAAAAGAGCCTGTTATTTCACAGTTTGTGACGCTGCCAACAATCAGCCAGATCAGAGGCAAGAGTATGGGCAAGATTGATGTGTTTTTTTCTTTTTTCTTTTAAAATCTGGAAATATCGTAACCGACCAGCCTCCCCTGTTTGAAAGACTACCAGCTGCCACTGATGTCAATGTAAATATAAATATCTTATGCCAAATTATTATGGCATGTTACAAAAAATACAGGAAAAATCCGAGTCTTCGTCTCCAATTTACGAGTCTGAGTCCAAATCCGAGTCATCAGTGCTCAAGTCCAAGTCAAGTCACGAGTCCTGGACTAGAGTACTACAAGCCAGGTTTAATCTAAACCTTAAAGGAACCTTTAAGTATTTATTCATGTATTTAACTTGCCTTTTAAGACCAGCCCTTAAATTTAGTAGTTAATTTAAGTAACTTTACTGAATTTTTTTAAACACATTTAAATATCCTCGTAACTTTTAAGACACTTTATTGGTATTCTTAAAACTAGTCATGACTTTAAGCACATTTAAAGATTACATTTAGCAACTTAACAAAGTGACATCTTAAGCATTCTTTTTAACAGTGTTTCGTTATCTTTATCTTTACGAAGTCTTGGAAAGTCACTTAAAGTCATACTGTAAGAATTCTTAAGCGTTATTCCACGAAATCAAGTCGTACGTGAGCTGATGGCACTATGAGCTCGTGTACGATGAGATTGAGTGGAATAACGGTTTTATTCTATCCACATTCACTGGGTTTTGAGAAACAGAGCATTTTTATTTTTGGCAAATTCAATAAATAAAAACTTTATACAAAACGTCCGACAAAATCATTTCCGCTTAGAATGTAAACAAACTGCTGAAATGACAGGAGCAATTTGTGAAAAATGCAATAATAATAATAATAATAATTCTTGAGAAAAAAAAACGTTCTTACCATCAAATACTTTCATTCCATATTTTGTCGCTTTTTTTTGTGGTTTTGTTTTCGAGTAGTTTTTATTTCGCCCTCAGTTCAGCAACACGCTCCGCCATTTTGTTTTTCTTGACTCATGGTATATGAGCTGATATCCTGGTAGTAGAGTAGCCAATCAGAGCATGCGATTGCTCATATCCAGTGAATGTGGATAGAATAATTAAAGTTATAGGTAAATACAGTGAAATGTAGTATTTCGTAAACTTTTAGGAAACTTTAAGAATATCTTAAAGCTGTTAATAAAGCCGTCCAGTGCAGCACCTTCTGACCAATCAGAATCGAGGATTCAATAATGCAAACATGAACTGGAATTAACATACGGTAAATATGGATGTATGTAATTGCAGAGATACAAAAAAAAATTGTGGTAATAGCATAAATCGTGATTAAAGCTCAGGTGGTTATTGTGATTGGAAAATATATTATCATCGCCTAGTGATGGCAAGTGTGTTTCTGAGATTTCGATCACGTGCATCTCTCCACTTGCTCTTTACTCCGAAACGTCCCCCTTCTCTCTTTCTGTCACGGAGAGAGGGCACTGACTCTGTCAATGGCTCATTCATATTAAAGCAGAATTAAAGGGTTTGACACTCGGCAGTTCTGACAAAACCCTTTACAACAGGGAGACTGTTCACGCCAGCTTTTATTCTCTCTCTAGCGCTCTCTCTCTCTTTCTCACACACACACACACACGAAATGTGCTCCATTCTGACAGAATGCATATGTAGGCTTGTAAAAGTTCTCGGTCAAAAGCACTTTTGTCATGTTGTGGGTGCTTGGATGAAGTGACACGGAGCTGCTCGGATTTTCACATACGGTGTTGGTGATGCTCTGTTAACAAAGGTTCTAGAAAGATCTTTAGTCAGGACCATGATACACACTCTTCAAAATAAACTTGCTTACCAGAAATGGTTTTGGGATTTTTAGACATTGTTTTTTGCTGGTAGAAAATTCACATCATAAATAAAATATTACCAGAATGCTGAATCAGCGAACACGTAAAAGAAAGGATTTACTTTTCATTTTGGCTCGTTCTGAACAGAAATTTATTTTTACGTTCCAGTTCCGATGCCGAACGCTCAACGCTATCCTGCTGAATTGGAATTAGACCAAAATAAAAGATTATTAATGTTCTTACATGTGATAGTCTTTTTAGTAAATATCACATTTTCAGAGCATCTTTATACTCTACGCAAAAGTGTTTTTTGTTTGTTTTTTGCTTGTAGAATCATAGGAAAATTTGTTTCTATCTGGATTTTTCCAGAAACCTGGCTACAATTAAAATGATGTCTTCCCGTCGTCAGGTGTACACGATGTGATAAATTCTGGACAGGAATTTACGCCGACTGAAAAGTTTTATCTGATAATTTCTTGAAATGACACTGGATTAGAAAAAATAACATTTAAAAAATAATAACATCTTTTTCATTTAGAATCCGTTTAGAGTGAATTTGTTCGGGTCAGGAAGTAACCCAGAATACTGAAGAAAGACAGGGTTCCCACTGGCGCTCGTCACGCTCGTCATTGATGAACGTAATCCATCGGTGACGAAGAGAAAAATACTAGCAGTCATCACCGTGATGAACGTATTTGTCATCTTTATCATTATCGTAAGTCATCTTTTATATAAATCCCCCCGTTTGCCAAAACCCAACCCCAGTGAAGAGACTTCGGGAAGCCAGAGTGTAAACAATGAGCACATGTTGTTATTGTGACCAATAAAAATCGACAACACGTAATGACCAAATGAGCGCCAAGCTTTTGACCAGTCACAGCGCAAATTAATCAGCCTGACATGGTGGTGTAATTATCTCTGCGTGAACCGAACAATGGCGCAGTCTAAGGGCCTCTGCATGCTCTTGCGACAAGGCTTTCGCAGATAGCTTTTCGCAGACAGTTGTAATTTATCGTTGAGCGGGGAGTAATAGGCGTGCATGATGTTATTCACCGCCACAACGCAAGGGGGCGCGAAATCGCTAGGAGTAGTTGGTGGGTGTGGTTAGTGGAGTGTTTATCCTCCGGTTACTTATAATGACTAGAACTGGAGTCGTATAGATGCACGTACTTCCTCGGTCAACCGCTCTTCGTGCTGCTCCATCTTCGCTCGTGTTTTTAAAAATGGCGGTCGTGAAAACAAACCAAACCGGGAAAGTAGGGAAGCGGAAGTGTGTGTACAGCAGATGTAGAGTGGACCAATCAGAGCCCTCTTGTCTGCGACGCTGTCTGCGAGGCTTCTGCGGTGGTCACAATTTTTGGGAGGTGCGCGCAGAGCGTCTGCGAAGGTGGGGGGGCTACGCAGACACTGTCTGCGATGCCATCTGCGAGGACTGCGTTGTCAGCATAAATTGGCCTTAAGCTGAGGAAGTTTTTTGGGCGGGGCTTCTTCAAGCACTGAAGATGATTTAAGGGCTGGAACAGGCATGGAGGAGGCATGCTCAGAGTCCCAACCGTCCCTGAGCACATCGGACAGTGTCAGTAATACAGAGCATGGGTTGACATTTAAAAAAAAATCACTAAAGTGAAAGTGCTGTCAGCCAGCAAGCGACTGAAGGGAGCTATGTTTCAGGCGGTGTGGTGTATTGAGTTCCCGTGGCTAATATGATGTAAAATGCTGTGTCATTCTAGCCTGGGAAATCCCATGCTACTTTGCACAATCGTTCCGATCTGAAAAGACAGCATGGAAACTATGGTCTAAAGGCTCGCCTGAGTTAGGGAGCCAATCAGAGAGTGGGGAGGGGTGGAAAGACGGTGATGCGTACTACTCGACAAACGGAAGCTTGTAGTTTATTTGGGACTGTTTACGGATCACATTTAACATGGCAGCGAGCGATACGAACCAAACTTTCGAACAAGCTTTAGACACTGTTCTGAATAGTTTAGAGCGAAAGTTTGTTTTAAAACGGCAGTAATCGTTCGGTGCCATTGTTTTCCTATTTTTGTTTTGCCTTCTCTTTCCTTGTCTTCTTCGTCGCTCTAACTACGTCACCGGGTACAACTGCCATGATTGGCCATGGGCCATGATTGGCCATACGCCAAATGATAGACATTCGCAACGTCCAATAAACGGCCGTTGACAATCGTAAACCACACCTCCCCTACGAGAAATTCAATAGGCGGATTCCAGACCATATTTCACTTGTGATATGGTCTGGTGTTAACCAGACTAGTGTCATTCTGTGTTCGGTTTGTAAATCAACAGGAAAATTGGATTCCTTCACTGTTGGTTGGTCCAAGATTCTTCTCGACTCGGTTCAATTGTAAATCAAGTTGTGTGTTGAAGTAAAGGCTAAATGGAGTCCGAATACCTCTTTTGAATCATCCCGTGCTAAAATAACCTTCAGTAAGCTCAAACTAGAGGTTTATTTGAGCTTGCTGGTGCACAGGGGCCCAAAATCAAGTCTCTTATTCGAGGCTGGAGTGGAGCCCGAATTGTATATGTACTGCAATGGAGAGGGCTGGATCTGTACAAATATTTGAATTGTGCCAGTTTGGTTGGTATAAACCTCTCTTAAGTCCACTCTGATAAGTCGGTAGCTAAGAAAAAATACAGACTAAGTGAAGAAAAAGTGAAGAATACTTCTTTGACTTTGTTTTTCAAGGAAAAAAGTGGAGAATATTTTTCAGAACGCAGGGGGAACCTTGGAAAGGTTTTAGGTCGAAAGAAATGTTTATATCTTTATGAAAGACTGAATAAATCCTGGTGGAAAGCGGGAGATGGTTGTACAGATGTTTTGTAGCAGATCGCTGTTTGAGTAGTGTTTTGTCTCGTGTTTGTGTTCTCATGAGTGCAGTCATATCAGATCGCTGACCTGAACATCCCGGGAACAAAGTCAAACCTGAAGATGTTTTTGATTTCTGTACTTGTTAAAATGTAGTTAGGATAATTGAGAAGATCAGAAATACAGATGTGATCCCTTAAAGGAGAGCTGGCAATTGCCTTCTTACGTGGATTTCCACTGTTTAGAGATTAAGTGCTGTTTGATGGCTTTGTATAGGGTGTGTGTGTGTGTGTGTGAGAGAGAGAGAGAGAGAGAGAGAAATGTGTTCAGATCCTCCTGTTAAAGGCTTTATCTGATTTACTGTTGCGCCGCCAGCGACAGTAATGGGTGTTTAATTACTCAATAAAAGCATTTTATAGATTCAGCAGGCAGTGTGTGTGTGTGTGTGTGTGGGTATTGATTTTGCTGGTATAGGAACCAGAGATTTCACAGAGAAGAGAATCTGCTCGTCTGTCGATGTGATGCTGCTCTCTCTCTCTCTCTCTCTCACTCTCACACACACACACACACACACACAGATAGAATGCTTATGATATTGTGTGTCCCTGGGCTGAGTAAAACAAACTAAATCATGTGAGTTAAAACAATAACAAGCTCAGAAAATAACTTTCCGTTCCTTCACTCTTAAAACGGATAATAAAATGTGTTCCTCTGGAGGAGCATTGCTTCAGGAAATGGGGGTTATGTGTGTGTGTGTGTGTGTGTGTGTGAGAGAGAGAGAGAGAGAGAGAGAGAGAGAGAGATGAGCCTTCCCCAGAGGACAGGAGGTTAGGGGCTATATTGGAACAACTGAAAGGCATTCTCTCATGCACCCACACACACTCTATCTTCCTCTTTTCCTCAATCACTGAAACACACACACACACACACACACACACACCCTCCCTAGGTCAGCAGGTTTTCAGATAATGGGATTGTCACGGCTGTTGTGTAGAACAGAACAGAAAGTTCGAGATTGAGAACTTCGGCACGGCAGCAAATTTCAGCAACAAGCAGAAAATTCTGGACTCCACAAATCACCACTTAAAGGGACCGTACGAGGAAAAAAACAAATTCACACAGTTTCCCTGCTGGCTCACATGTAGAGCGTCTGCCAAGACGTTAGACAAGATTTTTACCCAAAGTGTTTCAGGAAATACATGCTGGAATCTTAAATACCTGATTCTGATGACATTTTAAACTTGTATATTATTTTTAAAAAACCTTCTAAAAGAGCAGAGAGTCTTTGTGCTCACCGAGTGTAGCACTCAGTAACAGAAGGCTAGTGTTAACTAACAGTGTTCACTAATATAAGGCTAGTTCTCACTAATATAAGCCTAAAACACAGTAATATAAGGCTAGTGTTCACTAATATAAAGCTAGCTCTCACTAATATAAGCCTAAAACACAGTAATATAAGGCTAGCTCTCACTAACATAAGGCTAATGCTCACTAATATAAGGCTAAAACATGTTGATATAAGACTAGAGTTCACTAATATAAGGCTAGCTCTCACTAATATAACACCAGTGTTCACTAATATAAGGCTGGCTCTCACGAATATAAAGCTAGCGTTCACTAATAGAAGTCTAGTGTTCTCTAATATAAGGCTAAAACATGTTGATATAAGGCTAGAGTTCACTAATATCAGGCTAGTGTGCACTAACAAGGCTAGTGTGCACTAACATAAGGCTAGCTCTCACTAATATAAAGCTAGTGTTCACTACTATAAGGCTAGCTCTCACTAACATAAGGCTAAAACACATTAATATAAGCCTAGTGCTCACTAATATAAGGCTAGCTCTCACTAACATAAGGGTAAAACACATTAATATAAGCCTAGTGTTCACTAATATAAGGCTAGTACTCACTAATATAAGGATGGCTCTCACTAATATAAGGCTAAAACACATTAATATAAGGCTAGTGCTCATTAATATAAGGCTAGCTCTCACTAATATAAGGCTAAAACACATTAATATAAGGCAAGTGCTCATTAATATAAGGCTAGCTCTCACTAATGGAATGCTATTGTTCTCTAATATAAGGCTAAAACACATTAATATAAGGCTAGTGCTCACTAATATACAGCTAACTCTCACTAATATAAGGCTATTGTTCACTAATATACAGCTAACTCTCATTAATATAAGACTATTGTTCACTAATATAAGGCTGAAACATTAATATAAGCCTAGTGCTCACTAATATAAGGCTCGCTCTCACTAATATAAAGCTAAAACACATTAATATAAGCCTAGTGCTCACTAATATAAGGCTCGCTCTCACTAACATAAGGCTAATGCTCACTAATATAAGGCTAAAACATGTTGATATAAGGCTAGAGTTCACTAATATAAGGCTAGCTCTCACTAATATAACACCAGTGTTCACTAATATAAGGCTGGCTCTCACGAATATAAAGCTAGCGTTCACTAATAGAAGTCTAGTGTTCTCTAATATAAGGCTAAAACATGTTGATATAAGGCTAGAGTTCACTAATATAAGGCTAGCTCTCACTAATATAACACCAGTGTTCACTAATATAAGGCTGGCTCTCACGAATATAAAGCTAGCGTTCACTAATAGAAGTCTAGTGTTCTCTAATATAAGGCTAAAACACATTAATATAAGCCTAGTGTTCACTAATATAAGGCTAGCTCTCACTAATATAAAGCTAAAACACATTAATATAAGCCTAGTGCTCACTAATATAAGGCTAGCTCTCACTAACATAAGGCTAAAACACATTAATATAAGGCTAGTGCTCACTAATATAAGGATGGCTCTCACTAATATAAGGCTAAAACACATTAATATAAGGCAAGTGCTCACTAATATAAGGCTCGCTTTCACTAATATAAAGCTAAAACACATTAATATAAGCCTAGTGTTCACTAATATAAGGCTAGTACTCACTAATATAAGGATGGCTTTCACTAATATAAGGCTAAAACACATTAATATAAGCCTAGTGTTCACTAATATAAGGCTAGTACTCACTAATATAAGGATGGCTCTCACTAATATAAGGCTGAAACACATTAATATAAGGCTAGTGTTCACTAATATACAGCTGACTCTCATTAATATAAGACTATTGTTCACTAATATAAGGCTAAAACACATTAATATAAGCCTAGTGCTCACTAACATAAGGCTCGCTCTCACTAATATAAAGCTAAAACACATTAATATAAGCCTAGTGTTCACTAATATAAGGCGATTACTCACTAATATAAGGAAGGCTCTCACTAATATAAGGCTAAAACACATTAATATAAGCCTAGTGTTCACTAATATAAGGCTAGTACTCACTAATATAAGGATGGCTCTCACTAATATAAGGCTGAAACACATTAATATAAGCCTAGTGTTCACTAATATAAGGCTAGCTCTCACTAATATAAAGCTAAAACACATTAATATAAGCCTAGTGTTCACTAATATAAGGCTATTACTCACTAATATATGGATGTCTCTCACTAATATAAGGCTAAAACACATTAATATAAGGCAAGTGCTCACTAATATAAGGCTAGCTCTCACTAACATAAGGCTAAAACACATTAATATAAGCCTAGTGTTCACTAATATAAGGCTAGTACTCACTAATATGAGGATGGCTCTCACTAATATAAGGCTAAAACACATTAATATAAGGCAAGTGCTCACTAATATAAGGATGGCTCTCACTAATATAAGGCTGAAACACATTAATATAAGCCTAGTGTTCACTAATATAAGGCTAGCTCTCACTAATATAAAGCTAAAACACATTAATATAAGCCTAGTGTTCACTAATATAAGGCTATTACTCACTAATATAAGGATGGCTCTCACTAATATAAGGCTGAAACACATTAATATAAGGCAAGTGCTCACTAATATAAGGATGGCTCTCACTAATATAAGGCTGAAACACATTAATATAAGGCTAGCTCTCACTAATATAAGGCTAAAACACATTAATATAAACCTAGTGTTCACTAATATAAGGTTATTACTCACTAATATAAGGCTAGCTCTCACTAATATAAGGCTGAAACACATTAATATAAGCCTAGTGTTCACTAATATAAGGCTAGCTCTCACTAATATAAGGCTAAAACATTAATATAAGCCTAGTGTTTACTAATATAAGGCTAGTACTCACTAATATAAGGATGGCTCTCACTAATATAAGGCTAAAACATTAATATAAGCCTAGTGTTCACTAATATAAGGCTAGCTCTCACTAATATAAGGCTAAAACATTAATATAAGCCTAGTGTTCACTAATATAAGGCTATTACTCACTAATATAAGGATGGCTCTCACTAATATAAGGCTAAAACATTAATATAAGCCTAGTGTTCACTAATATAAGGCTAGCTCTCACTAATATAAGGCTAAAACATTAATATAAGCCTAGTGTTCACTAATATAAGGCTATTACTCACTAATATAAGGCTGAAACACATTAATATAAGGCTAGTGCTCACTAATATAAGGCTAGTGTGCACTAACAAGGCTAGTTCTCACCTAATATCAGACTAGTGTGCACTAACATAAGGCTAGCTCTCACTAATATAAAGCTAGTGTTCACTACTATAAGGCTAGCTCTCACTAACATAAGGCTAAAACACATTAATATAAGCCTAGTGCTCACTAATATAAGGCTAGCTCTCACTAACATAAGGGTAAAACACATTAATATAAGCCTAGTGTTCACTAATATAAGGCTAGTACTCACTAATATAAGGATGGCTCTCACTAATATAAGGCTAAAACACATTAATATAAGGCTAGTGCTCATTAATATAAGGCTAGCTCTCACTAATATAAGGCTAAAACACATTAATATAAGGCAAGTGCTCATTAATATAAGGCTAGCTCTCACTAATGGAATGCTAGTGTTCTCTAATATAAGGCTAAAACACATTAATATAAGGCTAGTGTTCACTAATATACAGCTAACTCTCACTAATATAAGGCTATTGTTCACTAATATACAGCTAACTCTCATTAATATAAGACTATTGTTCACTAATATAAGGCTGAAACATTAATATAAGCCTAGTGCTCACTAATATAAGGCTCGCTCTCACTAATATAAAGCTAAAACACATTAATATAAGCCTAGTGCTCACTAATATAAGGCTCGCTCTCACTAACATAAGGCTAATGCTCACTAATATAAGGCTAAAACATGTTGATATAAGACTAGAGTTCACTAATATAAGGCTAGCTCTCACTAATATAACACCAGTGTTCACTAATATAAGGCTGGCTCTCACGAATATAAAGCTAGTGTTCACTAATAGAAGTCTAGTGTTCTCTAATATAAGGCTAAAACATGTTGATATAAGGCTAGAGTTCACTAATATAAGGCTAGCTCTCACTAATATAACACCAGTGTTCACTAATATAAGGCTGGCTCTCACGAATATAAAGCTAGCGTTCACTAATAGAAGTCTAGTGTTCTCTAATATAAGGCTAAAACACATTAATATAAGCCTAGTGTTCACTAATATAAGGCTAGCTCTCACTAATATAAAGCTAAAACACATTAATATAAGCCTAGTGCTCACTAATATAAGGCTAGCTCTCACTAACATATGGCTAAAACACATTAATATAAGGCTAGTGCTCACTAATATAAGGATGGCTCTCACTAATATAAGGCTAAAACACATTAATATAAGCCTAGTGCTCACTAATATAAGGCTAGCTCTCACTAATATAAAGCTAAAACACATTAATATAAGCCTAGTGCTCACTAATATAAGGCTAGCTCTCACTAATATAAGGCTAAAACACATTAATATAAGGCAAGTGCTAACTAATATAAGGCTCGCTTTCACTAATATAAAGCTAAAACACATTAATATAAGCCTAGTGTTCACTAATATAAGGCTAGTACTCACTAATATAAGGATGGCTCTCACTAATATAAGGCTAAAACACATTAATATAAGCCTAGTGTTCACTAATATAAGGCTAGTACTCACTAATATAAGGATGGCTCTCACTAATATAAGGCTGAAACACATTAATATAAGGCTAGTGTTCACTAATATACAGCTGACTCTCATTAATATAAGACTATTGTTCACTAATATAAGGCTAAAACACATTAATATAAGCCTAGTGCTCACTAACATAAGGCTCGCTCTCACTAATATAAAGCTAAAACACATTAATATAAGCCTAGTGTTCACTAATATAAGGCGATTACTCACTAATATAAGGAAGGCTCTCACTAATATAAGGCTAAAACACATTAATATAAGCCTAGTGTTCACTAATATAAGGCTAGCTCTCACTAATATAAGGCTAAAACATTAATATAAGCCTAGTGTTTACTAATATAAGGCTAGTACTCACTAATATAAGGATGGCTCTCACTAATATAAGGCTAAAACATTAATATAAGCCTAGTGTTCACTAATATAAGGCTAGCTCTCACTAATATAAGGCTAAAACATTAATATAAGCCTAGTGTTCACTAATATAAGGCTATTACTCACTAATATAAGGATGGCTCTCACTAATATAAGGCTAAAACATTAATATAAGCCTAGTGTTCACTAATATAAGGCTAGCTCTCACTAATATAAGGCTAAAACATTAATATAAGCCTAGTGTTCACTAATATAAGGCTATTACTCACTAATATAAGGCTGAAACACATTAATATAAGGCTAGTGCTCACTAATATAAGGCTAGTGTGCACTAACAAGGCTAGTTCTCACCTAATATCAGACTAGTGTGCACTAACATAAGGCTAGCTCTCACTAATATAAAGCTAGTGTTCACTACTATAAGGCTAGCTCTCACTAACATAAGGCTAAAACACATTAATATAAGCCTAGTGCTCACTAATATAAGGCTAGCTCTCACTAACATAAGGGTAAAACACATTAATATAAGCCTAGTGTTCACTAATATAAGGCTAGTACTCACTAATATAAGGATGGCTCTCACTAATATAAGGCTAAAACACATTAATATAAGGCTAGTGCTCATTAATATAAGGCTAGCTCTCACTAATATAAGGCTAAAACACATTAATATAAGGCAAGTGCTCACTAATATAAGGCTAGCTCTCACTAATGGAATGCTAGTGTTCTCTAATATAAGGCTAAAACACATTAATATAAGGCTAGTGTTCACTAATATACAGCTAACTCTCACTAATATAAGGCTATTGTTCACTAATATACAGCTAACTCTCATTAATATAAGACTATTGTTCACTAATATAAGGCTGAAACATTAATATAAGCCTAGTGCTCACTAATATAAGGCTCGCTCTCACTAATATAAAGCTAAAACACATTAATATAAGCCTAGTGCTCACTAATATAAGGCTCGCTCTCACTAACATAAGGCTAATGCTCACTAATATAAGGCTAAAACATGTTGATATAAGGCTAGAGTTCACTAATATAAGGCTAGCTCTCACTAATATAACACCAGTGTTCACTAATATAAGGCTGGCTCTCACGAATATAAAGCTAGCGTTCACTAATAGAAGTCTAGTGTTCTCTAATATAAGGCTAAAACATGTTGATATAAGGCTAGAGTTCACTAATATAAGGCTAGCTCTCACTAATATAACACCAGTGTTCACTAATATAAGGCTGGCTCTCACGAATATAAAGCTAGCGTTCACTAATAGAAGTCTAGTGTTCTCTAATATAAGGCTAAAACACATTAATATAAGCCTAGTGTTCACTAATATAAGGCTAGCTCTCACTAATATAAAGCTAAAACACATTAATATAAGCCTAGTGCTCACTAATATAAGGCTAGCTCTCACTAACATATGGCTAAAACACATTAATATAAGGCTAGTGCTCACTAATATAAGGATGGCTCTCACTAATATAAGGCTAAAACACATTAATATAAGGCAAGTGCTCACTAATATAAGGCTCGCTTTCACTAATATAAAGCTAAAACACATTAATATAAGCCTAGTGTTCACTAATATAAGGCTAGTACTCACTAATATAAGGATGGCTCTCACTAATATAAGGCTAAAACACATTAATATAAGCCTAGTGTTCACTAATATAAGGCTAGTACTCACTAATATAAGGATGGCTCTCACTAATATAAGGCTGAAACACATTAATATAAGGCTAGTGTTCACTAATATACAGCTGACTCTCATTAATATAAGACTATTGTTCACTAATATAAGGCTAAAACACATTAATATAAGCCTAGTGCTCACTAACATAAGGCTCGCTCTCACTAATATAAAGCTAAAACACATTAATATAAGCCTAGTGTTCACTAATATAAGGCGATTACTCACTAATATAAGGAAGGCTCTCACTAATATAAGGCTAAAACACATTAATATAAGCCTAGTGTTCACTAATATAAGGCTAGTACTCACTAATATAAGGATGGCTCTCACTAATATAAGGCTGAAACACATTAATATAAGCCTAGTGTTCACTAATATAAGGCTAGCTCTCACTAATATAAAGCTAAAACACATTAATATAAGCCTAGTGTTCACTAATATAAGGCTATTACTCACTAATATATGGATGTCTCTCACTAATATAAGGCTAAAACACATTTATATATGGCAAGTGCTCACTAATATAAGGCTAGCTCTCACTAACATAAGGCTAAAACACATTAATATAAGCCTAGTGTTCACTAATATAAGGCTAGTACTCACTAATATGAGGATGGCTCTCACTAATATAAGGCTAAAACACATTAATATAAGGCAAGTGCTCACTAATATAAGGATGGCTCTCACTAATATAAGGCTGAAACACATTAATATAAGCCTAGAGTTCACTAATATAAGGCTAGCTCTCACTAATATAAAGCTAAAACACATTAATATAAGCCTAGTGTTCACTAATATAAGGCTATTACTCACTAATATAAGGATGGCTCTCACTAATATAAGGCTGAAACACATTAATATAAGGCAAGTGCTCACTAATATAAGGCTGAAACACATTAATATAAGGCTAGCTCTCACTAATATAAGGCTAAAACACATTAATATAAACCTAGTGTTCACTAATATAAGGTTATTACTCACTAATATAAGGATGGCTCTCACTAATATAAGGCTAAAACACATTAATATAAGGCAAGTGCTCACTAATATAAGGCTAGCTCTCACTAATATAAAGCTAAAACACATTAATATAAGCCTAGTGTTCACTAATATAAGGCTAGTACTCACTAATATAAGGCTAGCTCTCACTAATATAAGGCTAAAACATTAATATAAGCCTAGTGTTCACTAATATAAGGCTAGCTCTCACTAATATAAGGATGGCTCTCACTAATATAAGGCTAAAACATTAATATAAGCCTAGTGTTCACTAATATAAGGCTAGCTCTCACTAATATAAGGCTAAAACATTAATATAAGCCTAGTGTTCACTAATATAAGGCTATTACTCACTAATATAAGGCTGAAACACATTAATATAAGGCTAGTGCTCACTAATATAAGGCTAGCTCTCACTAATATAAGGTTAAAACATTAATATAAGGCAAGTGCTCACTAATATAAGGCTCGCTCTCACTAATATAAGGCTAAAACACATTAATATAAGCCTAGTGTTCACTAATATAAGGCTATTACTCACTAATATAAGGATGGCTCTCACTAATATAAGGCTAAAACATTAATATAAGCCTAGTGTTCACTAATATAAGGCTAGCTCTCACTAATATAAGGCTAAAACATTAATATAAGCCTAGTGTTCACTAATATAAGGCTATTACTCACTAATATAAGGCTGAAACACATTAATATAAGGCTAGTGCTCACTAATATAAGGCTAGCTCACACTAATATAAGGCTAAAACATTAATATAAGGCAAGTGCTCACTAAATTAAGGCTAGCTGTCACTAATGGAATGCTAGTGTTCTCTAATATAAGGCTAAAACACATTAATATAAGGCTAGTGCTCACTAATATACAGCTAACTCTCACTAATATAAGGCTAGTGCTCACTAATATACAGCTAACTCTCATTAATATAAGGCTATTGTTCACTAATACACTGTAAAATATAATAAGTTGACTTTACTTAAAAAAAATATGCAAAGTCGTTGCCTCAAAAAAAGTCATTTATGTTGATTTAGATAAATTAGATTGGGTTAACTTATTTTTTGTGAGTTTGCAGTACTCAAATTAACTTAGATTAGTTTGATTACATTAACTTATTTATTTTGAGTTTGCAGTACTCACATAAACTTATATTAATTTGATTACATTAACTTATTTATTGTGAGTTTGCAGTACTCATCTTATATAATTTTAATTCACAATAAATAAGTTAATGTAATCAAATTAATATAAGTTTATGTGAGTACTGCAAACTCAAAATAAATAAGTTAATGTAATCAAACTAATCTAAGTTAATTTGAGTACTGCAAACTCACAAAAAATAAGTTAACCCAATCTAATTTATCTAAATCAACATAAATGACTTTTTTTGAGGCAACGACTTTGCATATTTTTTTTAAGCAAAGTCAACTTATTATATTTTACAGTGTATAAGGTTAAAACACTTTAATATAAGGCAAGTGCTCACTAATATAAGGCTCGCTCTCACTAATATAAAGCTAAAACACATTAATATAAGCCTAGTGTTCACTAATATAAGGCTAGCTCTCACTAATATAAAGCTAAAACACATTAATATAAGCCTAGTGTTCACTAATATAAGGCTATTACTCACTAATATATGGATGTCTCTCACTAATATAAGGCTAAAACACTTTAATATAAGGCAAGTGCTCACTAATATAAGGCTCGCTCTCACTAATATAAAGCTAAAACACATTAATATAAGCCTAGTGTTCACTAATATAAGGCTCGCTCTCACTAATATAAAGCTAGTGCCCACAGACATAAGGCTTATACTGTAATATAAGGCTAGCTTATTCCTCTCTGATTTACCTCACTAATATTAGGCTCACTGTCAGTACTATAAGGTTAACACTCACTATTATTAGGCTAACATTTACCTCACTAATATAAGGCTTGCTCTCACTAATACATGGTTAGTCGACACTAACAAAATAATAATGGTCACTAATATAAAGCTCAAACTCAACGTTATAATCTTGTCAATCACAAATATAGGGCTAAGCTTCACTAATATAAGCTTAGCTCTCACTAATATACTCATAATACTCACTGATAGCGGTCGTTTAAGGCTAATATCGATAAAAATGCAAAGTTTATAGGAAAATTGTTCCTTTTTCAGCAAATATGAATATTTTAGGGCAGCATGGTGGGACAGTGGGTACCTGCCATTCAACCAGGGCCATCCTGTGTGGAGTTGGCATATTCCTGTCCTGTTCCCGGTTTCCTCCAACAGTCCAAAGACGTGGATTTGGTTAACTGGCTACTCTAAATTGCCCATAGGAGTGAATCTGAGGCTACATCCACACGACAATGGCAACTAGATGTTATTTAAAAATATATCGCGTCCAAATGGGCAACGATCAGTAAAATATCAGGTCCATATGGCAACGCAACGCTTGCTGAAAACGATGCAATACACATGCCACACCTCTAGGGGCGCTGTAAGACGGTTCCTTCGGAGACACCAGAACAATAGAAGAAGTAAGGACGCATGCGCATAAACTTATGCGCGAGACTTCATATTAGCCACAAAGTCAGGAAAATCTGTTCATAAAATTACATTATAATGACCAAATACAATGAAAAGTATTTTTCCAGTCCAGTCTCACCTGTGAAAGGTAATCCCATGTGATCTCGTTTGGACAGCAAACCTGTTGGTACAGTTAAATGCAGCTAATCTTTATTCTCCGCTTTGACCTATCCAATATGGCGGCGAGGATGACGTATGATTCTATGCGGAAGGCGGCGTCTTTAATGGTCCGGAATAAATTGAATGCTACACGTTGATGGATTAATTTGTTGTTTCTCACCTGTGAAAGGTAATCCCATGTGATCTCGTTTGGACGGTGAACCTGTTGGTACAGTTAAACGCAGCACATGAATCTTTATTCTCCGCTTTGACCTATCCAATATGGCGGCGAGGATGACGTATGATTCTACGCGGAAGGCGGCGTCTTTAATGGTCCGGAATAAATTGAATGCTACACGTTGATGGATTGATTTGCTCTTCTACACCCTTTTTGAGGAATGTATTGTAGGATTTAAACCAATATCTGAAGAGGTGAGATCGCTCCCTTTTTTTCCCTATTTTTGCTGGCGGGATTGACTCTGCCCTAAGAGCAGAGTCTCTCTCTCTCCCTCACTTTGCACCATTACACAATAAATATTCACAGTGAAAATATTTTGTAAGCGCGTTTCATGAACCAAGTTATAGGATTTGTTGACAACTCGCATCGAGTTCGTTACACTTCTACCCGGCGTGAAGCACTCACAGTCATGTGGTTGTGACGTCATCGTAAACAAATCCGTTCTACTCATCCAGACGACTTCACAACGGCAACGTTGCCAGATCTTTCCACTCTGGAACCCGTTCTCAAAAAGATTGCGTTTTGGGCACCCAAAACGCCGGTGCCGTGTGGACGCCAGGCCTAAACGATAAGCAATTGTATCGGACTCACCTGAATCCGTTGCCGTGTGGACAGGGCCTAAATTGCCCATAGGAGTGAATCTGAGTGTGAGTGTCTGTTGGTTTCTCTGTGTTAGCCCCACGATAGACTGGTGACTGTATCCTGCTTTTCGCCCAATGTCAGCTGGGATTGGCTCCAGCTCACCCACGACCTGCAATGGATAAGCGGTATAGAAATAGATGGATGGATGGATGGATGGATATTTTAGTGATTAGTACCACATGGTGTTATCTTGTATAACATTCCATCCAATACTCTTTAGTCAGAAAAAAAAACTGAAGGACACGTCTTTCTTCTTTTAGAGCACAACCGCCATATTTCACCGTCTTCTGTTTATTCTGAAGGCGAGACTTTATTTTAAACGGTGTCTCCTCTGTCTTGTCTCATCTCTCTCTGTCTCTCGCTCTGTGCAGGACGTGATGTTCCTCACACGCTCCATCTCTGCTGCTTTTCACGTTTTTTTCATGCCTCGTTCACAGGTTATGCAGAATTAATTACTGTTAACGTCTCGTCTTTTTAGCAAGAACAGAAAAAAAGGTGTTTTTTATCAAAGTACTGAAGAATCCTGTTTTTTTTTTTTGGTCTCACATTTATAACTTTTGAATATGATCTCATTGTGAGTGTATGAATACACATCTGACCACTAGTGTGTCTCATGTAGTACAGAATTCCTTTGGGAGTGTGAAGTGACCCGAGGGAGGGCGTGTGTGTGTGTGTGTGTGTGTGTGTGTGTGTGTGTGTGTCGATCAGAAGGATTAGCAGCTAGATAGAACCAAATGTAATTAGTCAGGCTTTTTTGATTGCAACAGATAGCAGATGTAAATGCAGCCCTTTCCACACGAATCAGTCATTATCTCCTGAAAAGTAGTCTTGCTGACAAACAAAACAACATGCATGACTTGACCTCGAAATAGAAACGCATGGAAAATAATCGTCTTACAGTTATAATGTACAGTACGGTCTCGTTGTATTTGTCAAAGGCATATTTAATTGGACGTTGTTTTGAAGTGCATTGGAGACTGACACTGGAGAGAGACTCGTTCGTAAAATGATAAATAAACCCCTCCTGTAGAACACTCCGTACAGACGTCTGCTTGTAGATTAGATTGAATTGAATTGTTATTATACAAGCAATAATATAAGCCTAATACTTATATACTGTAATTATACTAAAATGACTATTTAGGTTGATCATAATGGAGTGAGTTAAATAAATTTAAAAAAAATCATTTTACACCATCCAGTGCTAAGAAACAACACTGTAAGTAAATAAATAACGCCAAATAAAAACAGTTTGACAGACATTTATTATACTTCATTATTTATTTTACATCTCTGTAATAATGCAATGCAATTTTTTTTTTTGCCGTAGCGATATACCATAAGCGCACAGTGTAACTCGACGGCTAATGTTTGTCCTGTACAGGGCAGGATGAAATTACAGCATAATTAAAATTCAAATGCATTAAATAATTTAAGCAGATGTAGTAGAATGGAATGCGCACTACCGGTACACAGCAAACGCATCTCATTTTCATGTGCTAATGCAGGGTGTGTGTCAGTAGAGGATGTGTGTAGGTCAGTCTCTGTTCTCCCGCTGGGCAGAACCTGGATGTGTCCGAAACCACACAACCTACTCACTATATAGGTCATCCGTCATCTTCGAACAGCCCGGTGCATTACGGGTATTCTGTATCTGCCGTGATACAACATTTGGACACAATTTATTGTCGTTGTGCTTTCGGACAAAATGGAGCACTTCCCAAAATAGTGCACTACACATAGGGTGTGGGTTTCTACATAACTCGGATCTGTGTGTGTGTGTGTGTGTGTGTGTGTGTGTGTGTGTGTGTGTGTGTGTGTGTGTGTGTGTGTCCATGTGCATGGCCTTTATGTGCCGTGGTGTTGTCCAATAACGCTCCCATGACTGATATAATTGGCCGAAATGGCTTGATGAAAAAAGGAAATCTGTTCTGTGCGCTCTATCTCTCCCTCTTTCCCTCGCCCCCATATGGTGAGTCGTATAAAAGCCCTTTGTATTCACGATCTAAAATCTTTTTATCCGTGTGTGTGTGTGTGTGTGTGTAAGCAGAAAATGGTTGAGACACATTATGTTCTCGGGACCGGGGGGGGGGGGGGGGGGGACAGCTGTCGTCGGCTACAGTTGCTAATGCAGAGAGCACCGTTATTGATTGTTCATTATTACAGTACGCTGAAATATTATGTTCCCTTCTGGTGTGTATTTGCATGTACGGATGAGTGTGTGTGTGTGAGTGTTTGTGTAATAGGAGATTTCTTGATTACATTAAAGAGCTTTCATTTGATCCACTTGAGATTAAGCCTTCTGCCGTATCTGTGTATCAAACTTCAGTGATATCATCCACTACGCTGTTTTTCCTCCTCGCTTCCTCGCCATGTGTGGGTTGTGTGTGTGATGAGAGTTCCTTCAAACAATTAGTGCTACCGGGTAAAGAATAAACAGGGTTAACCTTTTAAATGAAATACTTTAATGATTTTTTTTTTTTTAAAAGTCAAATTTTCTTACTTTTTATCTCACTGCTGAGCATCCATTGGATTTTTATAACGTGTTCCTAATATACTGTGTGTATGTATATATATATATTTCTGTAATCTTTTTCATGATTTTTTTATCATATATATTATTTAGTCGTAACGAATTTTTGAATTTTTTTTAAATCATGACCACTCATTTGTGTGTGTGTGTGTCCCCCCTTCTTTCTCTTAGGCGTGACAATGCAGTGGGCCTCTGAGCAGCCACAGTGGGCGGAGCAGCACTATGACATCACATCCACCACATGCTCACCAGCACGCAAGTTTGAACCTTTCCGCAGTCAGAGGTTAACCAGTTCATCTTCAGGTGGAGCGTACCATCATTCCTGGGCTAACGATGACATCTCAGCGCTGACCGCCTCCAACCTGCTAAAAAGATATGCAGAACGTTACTCCACCATTTTGGACCTCCCCTGTGATAACGGGCTCATCGGATACCCAGATCCTACCATTTCCGCCAGTGTAAATGGACCTAGCATTGTTAATAGAGCTCCACCCTTGCTTACCGGGCGAAAACTGGAGGCAGAGCCTTGGCTTGAGAGCATATACCCTCCACTGGGCTGCGTCCCAGAACTGATTCCCAAAGCACCGTTGAGTGTATCGGACATGCCTGCGAGTGTTGGTAGCTCCCCTGGTGTTGGTGCTGGTAGCTTACCAGAGCCCAGTTTCTCCAGCAGTAACTGTGGTAGCCAAACGAGTGCCCAGGAGTACAGCAGCACCCTATATAGTGCCCCTTACTTGCACTCTGTGGGTTCCTATAATGGACCACTTCTCCATCCAGTTGCCTCCCATCCCAACTTGGTGCCAACATATGGTGCTAATGCCTCACCCAGCCTTCCCACCTATGGTTACCCAAGCACTGGATACCCCTATAGTCCTCCGTCCCCTTCTGCCGCCTGCCTTTCTACCAGCATTGCACCAGCTACACCTCTACCAGCATCTAGCATGAGTGGCTACTCTTACCCAACTCCCACTCTGGCACCATTGCCTGCTAGTGTTGCAGATAATGGTTCCACAAGTTCGGACAGCCTTGGCAAGCCCTACTATCCAGCTGGACCAGGTGACATAAGGGCATTCGAGGAGTTTGGTTTCGGCGGTACTTCTAATTCAGATAGTCAGTCAGCAAGCAGTCCTCTCTACAGGCCGCCAGGGGGAAACGAGGGGCATAAGGGAAACGGATACGAGCAGTCAAGCAATACCACGTCGCTGCTCTTTAAACCTACCAATCCCAGTGACTCTCTGCGTAGCCTCGAGTCTCTCGCTCAAGGCAGTGCCGCATCCGGACAGTGCTTCGCAGCAACTTCCTGCGCAGCCACCTCGTCAAATCTGTACTCGTCTGCCTCGTCGCACACACACCTCTGCCTCGACACACACACACCTTGCTGAATCTTCACCTTTTGAAGGAGCAAAGGATTTTGTATTAGTGTTTTGGCTCTGAGGATGTGCACCAGCACCCTCTGGTGCTCTGGAGGGTGGTATTGCTTGAGCACAGGTGTAGGAGGTTGTTCAATCCATGGATGTGTACTCCTTACACACACTTACACATGTTGGCTTGTGGTTTGTGCTTGGGATGGGCTATCCAGAGAGACTGCACAGAGTAAGAAGTAGAACTCATGGAGCTGGGGTCAGACTGAGCACGCTCTGATTGGAGGGGCTGAATAAAGTACACATGGGGACCATTGGCTGTTGACACACACATCCATTTTTTTCCTGTGGGACAGTCAAAGCCCTACCTTAAGAAACTCCAACCTCCTTATGAGGACAAAGAGATGAACGGACAAATAGAATGGTGTTGAATAGATGGATGCAGAGATATACACACTGAGGAATGAGGTTTAAGAATGTACTCGATGTGAGTGATGAATATGCAGTATACTATGTTGGCCATGGAAGACCCAAGGCATGATTACCCATCATTAGGTGTGAGGTTTCTCCATTCCAGCCTTGGCGGCCTCCATGTTTTACTTTCGTTAAAGGAGCACTTTGGCGAGAAATCAGATACGTCCAATTTCCCACTTACTCCAAAGGTAGTCGTTAATCCCAGTCGAATGTAGTTCACCAGATCGAACAAGAATTGGAAGTCTAGCTTCATATCACATTGATACGTTCTGTCGTCTCATCTTTCACTAATTATTATTATTATTATAGCTCATAATTGGGAAAGCCATGGCCTAATGGTTAGAGAAGCAGCTTTGGGACCAAAAGGTCGCCAGTTTGATTCCCTGGACCAGTAGGAATGGCTGAAGTGCCCTTGAGCAAGGCACCTAACCCCCAACTGCTCCCCAGGCTACTGGATAAGAGTGTCTGCTAAATGACGTTAATATAATTGGAAGTTATTGGGAATTAAAGCTCATAATGTGAGAAGAATTGGAGAAACCAACTATTCATTTTCTGTCTACGTGTACAACAAATTCAGCCACAATGGCAGGCGACAAAGCTACAACAATAGCACTCGCTCTACACCCACAAGCGACACAAGTGATTTATCACTCACTAGTGTGAACACAGGGTTACTGGTTCAAATCCAACTGAAACTTTGGTAGGTGGCTCAAGCCAAATTGTGTTTCAGCTACACATTATATTCCTATGTATAGAAGAACCACAACACTGGGTTTAACCTACATTGCCTTTATTCATGCACATCTGTGGATTGTTACCCGTGTCTTTCACTCTCTATGTCTCTTTGTCACTTTACTGGTTTTGTAATATTTTCAAGATTACTCAGATACATTAATACTGTTGATGTATCTGTTTTGTCAACTGAACATCGAACTTTTGACCAAGTTCTGGTTTGGTCTGGATGCTTGATGCAAATACATTTTCTTGCACAAAAGTAAAAATCTTCCCTTAGGGTGGAAAGTAGTACAGGACCAGATCAGATTTGCTTGTGGTCTTGAATGGAAACATACCAAATTGTACTTAAGAAAGAATAATACATTTTATTCTATCTACATTCACTGGATATGCGCAATCACGTGCTCTGATTGGTTACTACTAGGATATCAGCTCATATACCGTGAGTAGAGAAAAACAAAATGGCGGAGCATGTTGCTGAACCAACCGAGGACGAAATAAAAACTCTACTTGAAAATGAAACCCACAAAAATACAAAAAAAGCAACAAAATATGGAATAAAAATATTTGATGGTAAGAACGTACCTTTTTTTTTTTGCAATCTGTCACGTGTCTGCTAAGCGGAAATGATTTTGTCAGACATTTTGTATGCAAAAAAAAAACAAAATAAAAATGCTCTGTTTCTCAAAATCCAGTGAATGTGGATAGAATAAAACAGTTATTCCACTCAATCTCGTCGTACATGGTTTATAGCCGACTTGGTGCTACGCACCTCATCAGCTATCAGCTCATGTACGACTCGATTTCATGGAATAACTGTCAATTATCTACAATTCTATTGATCGCAGCTGGAAGATACTAATTTTTATAGATTACAAGAGATTTAGGATTACATAGACTTGCATAAATAAGCTACATTATCCTCAAAGCTCCGTTTCAAAACTAAAGCAGGAAAAAAAAAATCAGATGCCAGATGCCTTGAACGATTGACTCCATTTGAAGTAAGTGGAAACTGGTTTACATTGGATTTCCCACCAAGCCATGTCTTTAACACACTACTTTTCCTCAGAACCAAACTATTTCCGCCAGCATTGTTGGACCCAAAATGTGTACAGTGCCTCAGATTGTTGTGTTAAGGGTTTGTCTGTGGGCTATGAGATAAACCCAATGTGTTATTCCAGCTGTGTTTAACAGTGCAGCGTCTCCCAGATGTTAAGTTGAGCTAAAAGCATTCATGATCATACTCTCGACCTATAGAGTACTTGGGCTACTCTGTGTGTGTGTGTGTGTGTGTGTGTGTGTGTGTGTGTGTGTGTGTGTGTGTGTGTGTGTGTGTGTGTGTGTGATTGAGCGAAAGAGAACCTCAGGAAAGAATTTGTAAATTTGTACAGTTCCTCAGATTGTCGTGTTGATTGAGGGTTTGTGTGCTCGTGTTTTGTTAAGGCTTTGTGCATATCTAAAAATAGTGCCACGTTTATGTATCTCCAAGCAAGTAGTGCAAATGGAGCTGTTTTGCTGAATGTACAAAGACATTATACCAAGTTGCTACAAAAACCTATCGATAAGTGTTTGTTTCTTTATTTATCTGATTTGTGTTTAATTTAATACACAGTATTTACTAACCAGACTCTGTTATTTGGTTCAGCCATAAATTATATCAGTAAATATGATTATATCAGTACATACGCCATGAATTTACACAAAACAGCCCGTATTATTGAAGTGTGGTGGGGAAAAAAAAGTATTAAGTACCATTGGTGTAAGGGCAGCCCTCAATATGATCCTGATGCTTCCACCACCATGCTTCACTGTGCAGATGGTTAATTTAGGGGTTTCACAGTAACAGGTGTGAATACCTATTCAGAGGAATAAGTGGAATAAAACACTTTGCGTCAGGCCAACTCATATCAACCTTAAAGTCCTTACTTTACACCTTCTGACCAATCTGTAGAACAAAGCAAACAAATAATTTGATGAAATAAATATAAATACACACATTCTTGGCATCACAGGAGGCCGCCTGGGACAAAAGCTCTCTCAGATTCAAATTTAAGCCCAGAGGATCCACTCACAGAGAACAGGCTGATATAATGATATATATAAATAATTTGGTCAATAATACAGATGTTCTCCGAGATCATTATAAACTTCTGTACGAGTATAAAGGCTTGTATTATGTAAGTGGCTCAAGAACAGTTTGCGTTTTGTATTTCAGTGTCTCTCAAGCTGTATTTGAAACCGAAACAAACTGGTTGAAATCGATCTCAATACGGTATCATGTGATAAATCATGACTCTAAGAGGTAGAAGGCATCTGCGAGATCTCCTTCACCGAAAGAAGAATCCAAACCTCCAAACTAAAAGGTCAGAATCATGCACTGCAGGCCAGACAGGGCTTAGAAACTAATCAATATAACATGGGTTAAACTCACAAAAATGGTGTAAACACACACAAACAAAGCAATAGGAAATAAAAGTAGTGTAACTAAGGCCCTGAAACTCAGTGTGTAAGTGAGAGACTTCACAAACTACGCAGAACAGCTCTGAGGCAGGAAGTTCATAACAGGAAACAGGCAAAACCGACCATAAGGAGACAGTAACCGGGGTGTGTCTGATTTATTTAAATGTTCCTCCTTGTTTTCTGTCCTTGCTTCTTGGCTCCTCAATTCGAGGACGCAAGGAAAGAAAGGAATGTTTGAATAAGACAAAATACAACTATAGTATCAGTACTGTTAGGCAGAAGATAGAAATACCGGTACTGGATGTGTTGTTTATTTTACGGTATATGGTCTTTGTTGCTCAGTTTTCATGCAGGGTGCCAGTACTTCTGGATATATATATATATATATATATATATATATATATATATATACACACACACACTGTAGTCTGTGAAATCGAGTCGTACATGAGCTGATAGCTGACGAGGCGCATAGCACCGAGTTACCTATAATCCATGTACGACAAGATTGAGTGGAATAACTGTTTTATTCTATCCACATTCACTGGATTTTTAGAAATGGAGCATTTTTATTTTTTGCAAATTTAATAAATAATAACTTTTATACAAAACATCCGACAAAATAATTTCCACTTAGAATGTAAACAAACCGGCGAAATGACAGGAGCAATTTGTGAAAATGGCAATAATAATAGTTTTTCTTGAAAAATAAAAAACATACGTTTTTTACCATCAAATACTTTCAGTCCACATTTTGTTGCGCTTTTTTTTGTATTTTTGGGGATTTTGTTTTTGAGTAGAGTTTTTATTTGGTTCTCAGTTGGTTCAGCAACACACTCCGCCATTTTGGTTTTTATTTCTTCTTCTTCGTTAAGGTTTTTTTTTTTTTTTTGGCGGTTGGCAAACCAAATTAAAGGTGCATTACCACCACCGACTGGGCTGGAGTGTGGAACAGGAGATATTGTGGGGGGAAAAAAAACAATATTCTTTTAGCTATTTCTGTTTCTTTTAAATACTTGATGACAAAGTGATGTATCTGACTTGATGTGCTCCACCATTTTGTTTTTCTCTACTCACGGTATATGAGCTGATATATCCTAGTAGTAGAGTAGCCAATCACAGCGTGCAATTGCTCATATCCATTGAATGTGGATTGAATAATAGATTTATATTAGAATATATACAGTCAGTTGTTGAAGTTGATGTGTTGGAAGTAGGAAAAATGGGCAGCCGTAAGGATCTGATGCCCCTTTTCCACCAAAGCAGTTCCAGGGCTGGTTCGGGGCCAGTGCTTAGTTTGGAACCGGGTTTTCTGTTTCCACTGACAAAGAACTGGCTCTGGGGCCAGAAAAACCGGTTCCAGGCTAGCACCAACTCTCTGCTGGGCCAGAGGAAAGAACCGCTTATGTCAGCGGGGGGGCGGAGTTGTTAAGACCAACAGCAATAACAAGACCGCGAAAGATCGCCATTTTTAAGTGACGAGAAGCAGCAGCTGTACAAACGCGAAGTCATCCATTATTATTATTATTGTTGCTGCTGCTGCTGCTTCTTCCGTGTTGTTTTTGCTTCGATATTCGCGCCAAGGTTTATGCAAACGTAGCGACGTAACTGACGTATACAGTGACGTAATGACATATACGGCGACGTAACTGACGTATACAGCGACGTAATGACGTGTCTTCCCTTAGCACCATGAGCTATGGAAAAGCAAACTGGTTCTCAGCTGGCTCGCGAGTTGAACGAGTTGTGAACCAGCACCAGCACTGGCCCCGAACCAGCCCTGGAACTGATTTGGTGGAAAAGAGGCATGAGTGACTTTGACAAGGGCCAAATTATAATGGTTAGATGACTGGGTCTGAGCATCTCTTTAAAAAAAATAATAATAAATGGCACGTCTTGTGGGGTGTTCCCGGTATGCAGTGGTTAGTACCTACCAAAAGTGGTCCAAGGATCCAAAGGACAACCGGTGATACGGTCATGGGTGTTGAGTTCGCATGGGACATGAAGGCCAGCCCATATGGTCCAATCCCACAGAAGAGCTACTGTAGTTCTTTATTTATTTGTTTATCTATCTGTTTATTTATCTATTTATTTCCTTCTTTTCTAACTTAAAATGGCAAGCAGATGAAACTGTCTCCTGGAAACTGAGGCTATAATTCAACAGTGCAGTCGTTTAACATGTCAGAAGTAAGACACCCACGCATACAGCGCTCGATTAGTCCATGTTCATTAAACTGATTCACGACGCAGTTACAGCTTTTACACACACACACACACACACACACACACACACACACACACACACACAGTGCTTGTTCCAGGAACACTGACTTTTACACTCAATCTGCTTCAGTGCATTGTTTTCAACTTAATTTTTTTTTTTAAGTGAGATTCAGGGAAATTTTTTTCTTTCTTTCTTTCTTTCTTTCTTTCTTTCTTTCTTTCTTTCTTTCTTTCCACTCACTGCACAACAATTAAGGTGCTAGTGTGCTAATTCTCAGTAAGTGTCCTTAAATGGACAGCATATGTAAATAACAGTAAAGTACACAAAGCCAGTACAGGAAGTAAAGAAAGAGGAATAAATTATGCAAATGAAGGAAGGATTTGACCATCTGAAAGCCGAATGTCTGTGAAATAAGCACGATGTGTTGCTTTATTTTCCAGTACAGTTATTCGTGACGGCTGCTTCTCTCTCTCAATCTCTCTCTTTCTCAATCTCTTTTTCTCAATCTCTCTCTCAATCTCTTTTTCTCAATCTCTTTTTCTCAATCTCTCTCTCAATCTCTCTCTCAATCTTGCTCTCTCTCTCAATCTCTCTCTCAATCTCTTTTTCTCAATCTCGCTATCTCTCTCAATCTCTCTCTCAATCTTTTTCTCAATCTCTCTCTTTTTCTCAATCTCTTTCTCAATCTCTCTCAATCTCTTTTTCTCAATCTTGCTCTCTCTCTCAATCTCTTGTTCTCAATCTCTCTCTCAATCTCTTTTTCTCAATCTCGCTATCTCTCTCAATCTCTCTCTCAATCTTTTTCCTCAATCTCTCTCTTTTTCTCAATCTCTTTCTCAATCTCTCTCTCTCAATCTTTTTCTCAATCTCTCTCAATCTCTCTCTCAATCTCTCTCTCTCAATCTCTTTTTCTCAATCTCTCTCTCTCAATCTCTCTGTCTCTCAATCTCTTGCTGTCTCTCTCAATCTCTGTCCCTCAATCTCTTTTTCTCAATCTCTCTCTCAATCTTTTTCTCAGTCTCTCTCTCTCTCTCTCTCTCTCTCTCAATCTCTCTGTCTCTTTTTCTCAATCTCTTGCGCTCTCTCAATCTCTCTTTCTCAATCTCTCTCTTTCACTCTCTCAATGTGTGTGTGTGTGTGTGTGTTATCCGTGTTGATGGCTTTGACACAGGGTGAATGACTAAATGCCAGAAGCTTTGCATGACTCTACTCCATTTGCAGAGTGATTATGTGATGGATACTATAGAAATGCTATTTAATTAGTGTGTGTGTGTGTGTGTGGGGGGGGGGGGGGGGGGGGGGGAATGAAGAATCAATAGACACTTAAATGTAAATTGTACCATGCTGCTTTAAATTGGCTGCAGCTTAACAAAGACTGCATTTTAAACTACCAGTACGCACGCACGCACACACACACACACACACACACACACACACACACACACACACACACCACAGTATCCAACTGGCCATTATTTGACACCATTCAGCAAATTCTGTGTAATTGGAATCAACATGTTTTGTATTTGTGTGTGACCTCCTGCTTGTTTTCTTCCTCATGTCTTTAAAAGCTGCTCAGAACCGAAATCTGAAATGTCTGCCTCTGACCCAAAACCTGGAACCGGGGGGAAAAAAACAGATCCACATCTCATCAGAGCAAAAACACAGACGAGACTGCAGCTCGCTCTCTCTCTCTCTCTCTCTGCTTCTGACCTCTCCATGGAGACCGCCAACTAAAAATATGCCCATTCATCTCAGTTAGACGTACGTTAAAGCCGTTATGATACACTGGATATAGACTCGCAGTCACACTGGGCGTATTTGACTATACATCTAAATCATCCCTAATGCATATTACAGGGTTTTTCCCCTCAGATTGCAGTCAGAACTGTGAGAAATGATTCCACATGAGTGGCTAGGAGCTGGTCTTATTGCTTACACACACACACACGTCTGGTGATGAAGCACAGTATTGCAAGAGTACGGTTATAACATCACACAAAATTTACACAAGGTTTTTTTTTTTCCCCACACATCATCTAACACATTTTTTTCCTCATTTGATTTTTTCATATCTTCCTTTTCTAACTCTGAGCACAGGTTTATATTAATACACTCATTCAATACATTATCGTTTCTATAGTAACAGCTGAAACAGATACTCCACATAATCTCAACCTAATAATAATAATAATAATAATAATAATGGATTTATTGTGATGGATCAATAAATGTGGTATGATTTTAGCAAAAAAAAAAACAACAACAACACAGAATTGTTGATTATAATGATACCATGGTTTATTCTATCCACATTCACTGGATATGAGCAATCGCACGCTCTGATTGGCTACTCTACTACTAGGATATCAGTTCATATACCATGAGTAGAGAAAAACAAAATGGCAGAGCGTGTTGCTGAACCAACCGAGGACGAAATAAAAACTCTACTCAAAAACAAAACCCCAAAAAATACAAAAAAAAGGAACAAAATATGGAATGAAAGTATGTGATGGTAAGAACATCTCTTTTTTTTATTTTTCAAAAATTATTATTATCATCATATTTTTCACAAATCGCTCCTGTCATTTCACCAGTTTGTTTACATTCTAAGCGGAAATGATTTTGTCGGACGTTTTGTATAAAGTAGTGCTGTCAAAAATGTCGCGTTAACGCGTTAACTTGATTCAATTTTAACGGCAATAATTTTTTTATCGCGAGATTAACGCTCTGTGACATGATGCCACACCCCGCACAGCCAGAGTCCTCTGCCCTCCCCCGAAGAGCCACGGTGCTCGGCTTAGGTTTCGTTTTCCCATCAGCGGCTCCAGCCCCACTTTGCAGTGGCTGTGACAAGACGTGTTATGCTTTGCAATAAAAAAAAAAACATTGGTACAACCAGTAGGGCTGTAACGATATGCATATTGAAATCGCAATACGCAGAGCCACGATCCGTATCATGATACAAGAAGGCAGAATCGCGGTACACCCTTTCAAACTTCTCCTCAGCCCAAAAACAGAGGCGCTTCCAAACTTCAATTTATGAATACTTTACTTTTTATTTAAATTACATTTTAAACTTACTTAAATTACTTTTATTTTTTTATATCTATTAGTAAGTCGTTTTTTCACCGACCTGCGACAGTCTTCTGTGAGTCACGCAACGTCCACACTCGCCACTGGCAGAGCATTCGTTTCTTTTAAGCGGTCGCCATTCTGGTTGCGACGCGGGGAGTGAATCTGTAAACAAGCAGCTCATTGGCTGGCTAGGTGTGCCACAAGCCAATCGTGGGCGTATCGAATCGTGGGTCAAAAATCGCGATACGAATCGAATCATGAGTTGGGTGTATCGTTACAGCCCTAACAACCAGTGTTCGAACTATGCCGATATTTTCGGGGGGGTCCCTTTATTCCCTTGGGGGGGTGCTTGCGCTTGTCTCAGAGCGCGGCTCTCCATCGCGCGCTCACTTCGGATATGCAAATGCTTCCCGTTACACACGATTGCTATGTCAATAAACATCATTTTGCCAATATTTTAGAGACCCCCCAACATTTCCCAAATCATGTTTTCAAGGGATCTCATGTCTGTTTCAGGGGATCTCGGATCCCCCGAGTACCCCCGTAGTTCGAACGGTGAGCAAGCCCATTCACTTTTTTATGCTGATAAGAGAATTACAATGGTTTTTCATGTGACAAAAATGTGCGATTAAATTGCGATTAATCGTGAGTTAACTATGACAGTCGCGACATTAATCGCGATTAAATATTTTAATCGCTTGACAGCACTAGTATAAAGTTTTTATTTATCGAATTTGCAAAAAATAAAAATGCTCTGTTTCTCAAAATCCAGTGAATGTGGACAGAATAAAACAGTTATTTCACTCAATCTCATCATGCATGGATTATAGCCGACTCAACTTGGTGCTACGTGCCTCGTCGGCTATCAGCTCATGTACGACTCGATTTCATGGAATAACTGTTAAATATGTAACATTTATGGAAGGAGTCTCCAATGTCAGCGCTTTTTAACAGCCAGAGATGAAGCTATAACTTAAAATTTCCTTTTTAAAATGGAGGACATTCTGTTTACTGATTCTTTCTTTTGCTGCTTTTGTTGTTGCTGTTGTCTTATTCACTTCACTAAAAAGTGAGAGCACAAGCTGTGATAGTGTAAGGGATAGCAGGAACCAGAGGCGGCTCTATGGGTGGGGCAAATTATGCAAATTACTTTGAATGTTAACTGTTTTGTCTTGGTTTTTATTTATTTATTTATTTATTATATAGCACAAGCTACTTCAGGTAAAATCGTAAGCTCTGATTGGTTCCTTGTCGGGCAGAATTTTCACGTAATGCCCATGGACGATTACAGACTTTTTTCCAAGGTGCTGGCTTTCAATGTTGCAAAAAAGAAACAAAAACAAAACGACACAAAAGATTAACTGGAAATCAAAACGGAATCAAAACGGCCGAAACACAAAAGATGCACGAAACGGTCAATGACGGTGTAGCTCACTCCGGCCCTGTCTAGTCCAGAAGGAATGATCTAAAGTGGGCCACCTTGCACAATAAATGTTGCAAGCTACCGTATATATAGAAGCGATAGCCACCCTAGGAATACCCACCTATTCGCCAGAAAGAATCCAAAACGGCGAGGAATTGACCGAGAAGAAGCGATTTTTGTTGAACTGCTCATTAAAGCTTAATTAGCCCATAACTTCATTAATAATTGTAATGAAGCAAATCTGGGTAGAAGTTATATGCACCCTAGGTCCCCCTGCCTTCATGCCAAAAAGAATCAAAATCGGTGAAGAATTGAGAGAGAAGAAGCGATTTTCGTGAAATGTGGATGACGCCAGACAGACGACGGACAACACGATGGCATAAACTCATCACCTGTTGGCCGGGTGAGCTAACAAGAGTCACTGAGTTATTCAAGAAATGAGTAACGAAGAGCATTCGGTAACCGCTAACAGAAATTCAGTTTTGATACCGCTAGCCGTTTATTCCACGTGTGACTCAACTACGCCAAAAATACGACATGACTGAAAGCAGCGTCACACCTCATTATAATGACCATCTATTTTAATCTTAGAAATAAAAAAGCCATATAATAAACTCCTTATTAACCTTGCTCGCTTGGTCTTTACAGGAAAATATCAGACCAAGGGCTTTTTGTACAGCTTTGCCTACTGCTTGGTCCGTACTCTCAAGAGTTCAGTCTGATATTTTCCTGTAAAGACCTCATGCTCAGTTAATAAGTAGTTAATAATAATAATAATAATAATAATAACGGGCGGCACGGTGGTGTAGTGGTTAGCGCTGTCGCCTCACTGCAAGAAGGTCCGGGTTCGAGCCCCGTGGCTGGCGAGGGCCTTTCTGTGCGGAGTTTGCATGTTCTCCCCGTGTCCGCGTGGGTTTCCTCCGGGTGCTCCGGTTTCCCCCACAGTCCAAAGACATGCAGGTTAGGTTAACTGGTGACTCTAAATTGAGCGTAGGTGTGAATGTGAGTGTGAATGGTTGTTTGTGTCTATGTGTCAGCCCTGTGATGACCTGGCGACTTGTCCAGGGTGTACCCCGCCTCTCGCCCGTAGTCAGCTGGGATAGGCTCCAGCTTGCCTGCGACTCTGTAGAAGGATAAAGCGGCTAGAGACAATGAGACGACGTTGACCTGACGTGACGTGAACTCGCGTAGTGAGCTCCCTCTAGTGGTGCTCTTTCCAGCTGTATGATGACGCAATAGTGACACCGTATTATTAACTGTATTATTGTTGCAGTCATTTAAGCCTACCCAGATTTTTTCCAAGCCCGCCCACCCATTCGCCCCTTTCTGTACCCGTCACTGGCAGAAACGGATCTGTTTCGTAGATATTTCGCAACGTTAAATGTAAACGGATAAAAAGTATCCCATGTCGTGTTGTTCTTAGCTAAGAAGTTGTAATCATTGACAAATTGCTGTAGTCGGCTACTAGTAAAAAAAACAAACAAAAAAAATGGGAACTAAAGACCTGAGCGCATGCTGTTATTGGAAAATAATCAACGATGGGCTTTGCTGCGTGACAGTGTTGATTATTTTCCTAGAACAGAACAGGAGCCATAGGTGTGTTATTGCTTAATTGTGAAGCACTTTTGATGTTTTGATATATATTTTAATGTGCTCAGGAAAATATTAATGCACCAATAGAAGCAAAAGCATTCATTCCTGTAAAAGCAGACACCTGATTGGTTTGGTGTGTTGCCAAGCGACAAGCAAGAGGCGGAGCCATTGTGACATTTACACATAATGGCCAAGTGTTTGGATCTCATTTAATGGAAGGGAATTTGTTAAAACATCTTTTTTTTTTTACCAATTTCCTCAAAAACCTTCTTCTTCTTCTGTACTGTTGGACTCTTTTTACAGGTACACTACTTGATGGCATTCTTCCACCACAGCTCTTTTGTGCCATCAGATTGTGTCTGATTTTAGATTGACCATCTCCTCTCTCTCTCTCTCTCTCTCTCGTACACTTTTCTTTTCAGGTTCTGGCCTAAAAATGAGAAGGAAGCGTGTAGTGGTTTGACCATAACAGCTATCTGTCCATGTGATGTCTAAGAAAAAATCTAACGAGGATATCAGTACAGGTGAAGAGACTGAATTTTTCTTCAGAAAAGTTGAGCCCGGAAAAAAAAAATGTACAAATATGATCCTCATGTATTAATGAGTTCCTTTTTCACCAAGGAACCAAACAATGAAGGAAAACATGAGCTAAATGAGCTTATTCCTAATCTCTGAACTGTTAGCTAGCATAAAAAAAATCATGCTAATCACTAGCCGTTCCAGTACGAACCGCAGATGAACACAGAGCGTACGTAGCGGCACATACACTGATCTCAGACTCGGATCTCGGACTTTAGACCCTTCAAGTTGCCCGAACGTTGCTAAAACGTCACCTGTTGACTTTCAAAATCTCATCTCATCTCATTATCTGTAGCCGCTTTATCCTGTTCTACAGGGTCGCAGGCAAGCTGGAGCCTATCCCAGCTGACTACGGGCGAAAGGCGGGGTACACTCTGGACAAGTCGCCAGGTCATCACAGGGCTGACACATAGACACAGACAACCATTCACACTCACATTCACACCTACGCTCAATTTAGAGTCACCAGTTAACCTAACCTGCATGTCTTTGGACTGTGGGGGAAACCGGAGCACCCGGAGGAAACCCACGCGGACACGGGGAGAACATGCAAACTCCGCACAGAAAGGCCCTCGCCGGCCACGGGGCTCGAACCCGGACCTTCTTGCTGTGAGGCGACAGCGCTAACCACTACACCACCGTGCCGCGACTTTCAAAATGTCGTAAGTAAAAGTATTACGTAAAAGAAGATACTTAAAATGGACACTTGAGTTGAGTATCAGTATAATTACCAGCGTCACATTTTCATGCTGTTAGACCCATAAACCCACATCCTTTAGCAAGGACCACGTCTAGCCACTTTCACTGGATTTATGTCTGGAGTCTGGCATCTGCTGGGAAATCATTTGTCTCTTTTGTGTCTATTAGCTTTGCTTCTTCCTCGCTGTACTGTAGATTAATCATCGTTGGCTTAGCGCGTGTGGCAGCGGCGTATTGATTATCCGCTCGCTATTCAGCCCTGAAACCGTTATAAATCCTGGATGAAATTAGCACGAATCTGCGATCATCGATTTTTCTTTTTCATCGAGGTAGTGTAAAAAACAAACAGCTCTAATGTCTGAGGTTTGTGAGTGTGTGAGATCCATCAGGTGTCTCTGGAGTCACGTTACACATCTAATGGTCTGAGTCGGCTTGGTTATTGCCCTAATCCGACACTGTGAGATCATTTAAACACACTGAACATCTATTGTGGTTAAGAGCTTAGCCACACACAAACACACACTTTTGTCTTACTGTCCTTGCAAGGACCGTCTATTAACATAATTAGCAATGAAGCTAATTGATGCAGCTAAGCTTAAACCTTTAAGGAGATACGCAGAGCCTTTATTTTTAAATACATTTCTGAGTGGATAGTATCTCCATCTTTGACTCTTGTATGCTGCATAAATGGGAATAAAAAAATATATTTTTTGAGAGTTAAAATCGACCGCAAAGTTGTCGTTGGAGCCGCCCCGCTGAACCAGCCAGCCCTGAGTGCGTGACGTCACAGCGGTAACCGGTTTTAAGGCCGAGGCCTTTTACAGCTATAGACCAAAGTCATATAAATAAAAATTTATGGTGAAAGTAAGAAATACCGTTACCAACTCGCTCAACTAAGACTGATTTGACTTCACTGATTGTGGGTTGACTCTCATTAAAACAGGATGGGTGTTATAACTTATGCAACATACATGCATGCATTTTCACTGATAAAACGTCAAAGGCGAATTAAATAATCAGATGAACTGAGACAATCACATTCTGAAGCAAATTAAATAATCTTATACCGGTAACTTAAACACACAATACAAGTTACAGTGGTGCTTGAAAGTTTGTGAACCCTTTAGAATTTTCTATATTTTTGCATTAATATGACCTAAAACATCATCAGATTTTCACACAAGTCCTAAAAGTAGATAAAGAGAACCCAGTTAAACAAATGAGACAAAAATATTATATTTGTTCATTTATTTATTGAGGAAAATGATCCAATATTACACATCTGTGAGTGGCAAAAGTATGTGAACCTCTAGGATTAGCAGTTAATTTGAAGGTGAAATTAGAGTCAAGTGTTTTTCAGTCAATGGGATGACAATCAGGTGTGAGTGGGCACCCTGTTTTATTTAAAGAACAGGGATCTATCAAAGTCTGGTCTTCACAACACATGTTTGTGGAAGTGTATCATGGCACGAACAAAGGAGATTTCTGAGGATCTCAGAAAAAGCGTTGTTGATGCTCATCAGGCTGGAAAAGGTTATAAAACCATCTCTAAAGAGTTTGGACTCCACCAATCCACAGTCAGACAGATTGTGTACAAATGGAGGAAATTCAAGACCATTGTTACCCTCCCCAGGAGTGGTCGACCAATAAAGATCACTCCAAGAGCAAGGCGTGTAATAGTCGGTGAGGTCAAAAAGGACCCCAGGGTAACTTCTAAGTGACTGAAGGCCTCGCTCACATTGGATAATGTTAATGTTCATGAGTCCACCATCAGGAAAACACTGAACAACAATGGTGTGCATGGCAGGGTTGCAAGGAGAAAGCCACTGCTCTCCAAAAAGAACATTGCTGCTCGTCTGCAGTTTGCTAAAGATCACGTGGACAAGCCAGAAGGCTATTGGAAAAATGTTTTGTGGATGGATGAGACCAAAATAGAACTTTATGGTTTAAATGAGAAGTGTTACGTTTGGAGAAAGAAAAACATTCCATTCCAGCATAAGAACCTTATCCCATCTGTGAAACATGGTGGTGGTAGTATCATGGTTTGAGCCTGTTTTACTGCATCTGGGCCAGGACGGCTTGCCATCACTGATGGAACAATGAATTCTGAATTATACCAGCGAATTCTAAAGGAAAATGTCAGGACATCTGTCCATGAACTGAATCTCAAGAGAAGGTGGGTCATGCAGCAAGACAACGACCCTAAGCACACAAGTCGTTCTACCAAAGAATGGTTAAAGAAGAATAAAGTTAATGTTTTGGAATGGCCAAGTCAAAGTCCTGACCTTAATCCAATCGAAATTTTGTGGAAGGACCTGAAGCGAGCAGTTCATGTGAGGAAACCCACCAACATCCCAGAGTTGAAGCTGTTCTGTACGGAGGAACGGGCTAAAATTCCTCCAAGCCGGTGTGCAGGACTGATCAACAGTTACCGGAAACATTTAGTTGCAGTTATTGCTGCACAAGGGGGTCACACCAGATACTGAAAGCAAAGGTCCACATACTTTTGCCACTCACAGATATGTAATATTGGATCATTTTCCTCAATAAATAAATGACCAAGTATAATATTTTTGTCTCATTTGTTTAACTGGGTTCTCTTTATCTACTTTTAGGACTTGTGTGAAAATCTGATGATGTTTTAGGCCATATTTATGCAGAAATATAGAAAATTCTAAAGGGTTCACAAACTTTCAAGCACCACTGTACATGTATTAATCTAAATGCAGGTAAACGACGAGTGTTGTGATGTAGCCCAATGAGAGTCGCATCTTACCCGTCTGTGTTCTCGCTTCTTGAAGGCTGAACTTATGGCCGATTGTTTTTGAAACAGTCTGACTCAGTTGTTCGTTCAGTTCTCCGTTCATTCACTTCTTCCATGTAAGGGCGAGACGGCAGCAATATCCAGTTGAGAAATAAGACGGCTGCTCCACTCATTCACTTTCCTTCGTACTGAGTACTCCGCCATTACTGCTGGGCTCAGGCAATTACTAAAACCTAGGACGGGACGGAACGTCACTGGTTTTAGCAACAACCGCGGGGAGGTCGCTGCCCGAGCGATATGTCCCGTCCCGTTCCGTCCCAGGTTTTAGCAACAACCCTCGACTCACTCCTGGAGGACTGGTGCAACCGAACTCACTTTCCTTTTAAAAATAAAATAAATACTTTTTCCTTTTCTTGTGGTTTTCTTTTCCTTTAATTGTTGGGACTGCACCCTCTTTCAATCCGGGCTTATAGCCAACGCTCCTCAACAGATCAGAGGTCTCGTACGAGTCTTCAGTAAAATGTGCAGAGCAGAGGAGAGACCGCTTCATAGGCGCCCAATGTGCCCGTGAACTTCTCGCAAAACGCGTCCAAATCTCTGCAGTTTGAACATTCTTGGGTCATGAATGCAACATAAATCCACCTTCTGTCATGTTGCTGTTCTGGCCAGCAACACATCTACGTGGCATGGCGATCAATTAGCTCAAAATGGAGGATCGGAGTTGCAGTCAGCTCTGTGTTTTAGTATAGCAGGAATGGCGAGGAGACCGATAGACTTCCTATTGTGACGTTATGGACGTCAAGGTCATTCACTCAGACCGCTACCTACCGTATATGAATCACTTTAATCGTAAAAATTACTATATTAGATTTATTCTTAACGCTTAAAACTATTCCTGCGCCATTCTTGAGGTCTCAAGGCATTTATAAACGAAAATGAGGCCATGGTTCTGCGGATCTCCTTTAAACACGGTAACCAAAAGTTATTTTGGATATTTTAATTGTTTAAAAGAAAAGGCTATTGTCCACTGGGCAAATGTCTCTGAATTTAGTCCTTGGCAAGATATAAAAACATGGCAACACACGCGGAGGAATACACACACCGACTTGAGGTTGAGAGTTCTAAAGGCAGAGATGTGGCTGTCGAGGTTTATATCATGTACCCACTGACCCCTGTGCCATTTCAGCCTCGGGCCCTTCTCCTCCCCAGACTCTCTCTCTCTCTCTCCCTCCCTCCATCTAAATGCCATCACAGAGAAGAACATTCTGACGTTCGACCTTGAGCCTGAGCGAAGACTCAACAGGTGCTCCAAGCACAGAATACGCAGCTTTGTGTGTGTGTGTGTAAATATTCATCTACGCTTCATCTCTTATGCATTCGAGCACACATTGTGCAATTACCCACAAATGCATTTTCTTGTCTCTAATAAAAAGAAGCATTAAATAGCCTAAGTAGCTGTAATACGCATATTAAAAATGATCGCTAATGAGTGTTGCATAAATTAAATGAATTAATATTATTCAGAAATGGTCATGTGACTGAGAAGATTGTTTTATACTCCAGATCATTTTAGTATAATATTGTATCATTCCTTAATATTTTTAGTTACAGTAAAATCTTTAAAAACAAAAAACAAAACAGATGTCGATGTCTCCGGACGTGTCTACTTTGTTTCTCAGAGATAATTACAGCCCATCCCTCTTATTGCAGAATGGCCCCTGAATGATAATGAGCACGAGTGCAGCTACTGCATATGCAAATCCAAGCCTCGGACTCAAGCTCTCCGAATTAGCATACCATCTGAATTCAGTTAACGTGCTGAATCAAGAGGTCACCGTGTGTGTGTGTGTGTGTGTGTGTGTGTGTGTGTGTGTGTGTGTGTGTTAGGGAGTGAAAAGAGAAAAGGGAATATAGCATCGATGGTGTGTGTGTGAGAGATAGAAGGAGTCAAAAAGTCAAGTGGGGTTGACTGCTGTAGCGACCCTCTCTTCTTTCTATGTAAAATTAAAACACATCAGTATAATGATTCCTCTTGCTTTTCTGGAGCACAGTTTTCATCTGATGCAGCTGGAACTGGAAGAAAACACGACGAGGCCTGCTGTTATAGGAAAGTAATCAGTGACGGGGTGATTGAGGTCTGATGTATGTTTTAATCCTCCTATGTCACACAAATCAAGAGCTTCAGTTGATGTTCACTTCAAATATCAGAATGGTCTCAAAGTGTGACTTTGAAGCTATGGGAAGCCATGGCCTAATGGTTAGAGAAACAGGGATCAAAAGGTTGCTGGTTTGATTCCCTGGACCAGCAGGAATGGCTAAAGTGCCTTTGAGTGAGGCACCTTACCCCCAACTGCTCCCCAGGCTGCTCTGGGTGTGTTGTACGGTACGTCGCTCTGGATAAGAGCATAACATGTAACATTAATGTAATGACTGTCACTGGTTTAGGTTTTTCAGAAACAGCTGATCTCCTGGGGTTTTCACACGCAACAGTCTCTACACAGAATGGTGCGAACAACAAACATCGAGTAAGTGAGCGACAGTTCTGTGGGTGGAAACGGGAAACACCTTGTTGATAAGAGAGGTCAGGGATCAGAAAATGGACAGGTTGGTTTGAGCTTTTTTTTTTTTGCCAGGAAGGATATAGTAACTCAGATGATCGCTCTTTACAACCGTGGTGAGCAGAAAAGCATCTCAGCATGCAACAGAAAACAGAAGAGTTCCACTTCTACAGCCAAGAACAGGAATCCTAGAATCAACAAGAAGTTCCTATTAAAGTGGCCAGTGAGTGTGTGTACACTTGTAGATAAATGTTTCTTTTCTTTCTCTGTAAATGACTGTAATAAGCCAAAAAAAAACCTAAATATTCAGTTCATAAACTTTTCCACAGCAGTAAAATTATAGTAAACTTCCAGCTGGAGACTCCTTCCATCAAGGTGAAATAAACGTCTTCTCACACACCATATCAACAATCACATGCGTTTTTAACCCGTTTTTTGGATTACACCTCTTGGTGTAGGCGGTATTACTCCAGAAATGATCACGTATTAGAATGAACGCAACATCAGACCAATCAGAGTTGAGAATTCAACAGCGCTGTGATAAGGAAATCTAAAATAGTTACAGCCGGCCATTAATAATATATTAATATTAATCATAGGCGGCACGGTGGTGTAGTGGTTAGCGCTGTCGCCTCACAGCAAGGAGGTCCGGGTTCGAGCCCCGTGGCCGGCGAGGGTCTTTCTGTGCGGAGTTTGCATGTTCTCCCCGTGTCCGCGTGGGTTTCCTCCGGGTGCTCCGGTTTCCTCCACAGTCCAAAGACATGCAGGTTAGGTTAACTGGTGACTCTAAATTGACCGTAGGTGTGAATGTGAGTGTGAATGGTTGTCTGTGTCTATGTGTCAGCCCTGTGATGACCTGGCGACTTGTCCAGGGTGTACCCCGCCTTTCGCCCATAGTCAGCTGGGATAGGCTCCAGCTTGCCTGCGACCCTGAGGAAGGATAAAGCGGCTAGAGATAATGAGATGAGATATTAATCATATATTTGACATTATGACAAAAGAGAATATAGATAATTCTCATAGGTGCAAATTCATAACGATTCACACAAGTCCATTCATATAAGAAGGTAAAAAATTCATGGGTGGCGTTCGCTGGTAGCGTTCATTTTTCTCTTATGACTTTATTCTAATAAGATTGAAGAAAATTTCCCATTTAAAAAAACTAATATATATATAAAATATTAGAGTAAAGGTGTAGAGATGTTCCTAGTGCAGTCTTGGTCATTATTAGCTCATCCAGCCGACAGGTGATGAGTTTATGCCATCACGTGTTGTCCGTCGTCCACATTTCACAAAAATTGCTGCATCTTCTTTCAATTCTTCACCAATTTTTATTCTTTTTGGCAGGAAGGTAGGTCTGCCTGGGGTGCATCTAGATACCTTCTACCCAAAGTTACATAACTGCAATTAAAAGGGAACTGAAGGCAAATTTTTTATTATCAAAATTCTATTTCTCTCATTTTATAAAATATCGGAATGCATTTCTGATCGCTATTTTGTCACTGCTATAGCAAGTTATGAGTGTTTGAAATATGCTCTGTAATATATCAGTCCATATGTCAAAGCGATGGCCGTAAACGAGATTCGTTGAGACCTGTACAAGACTTTGTAGGACGGAAGTAAAACGTACAGCGGAAATCAAAGTGACCGACATCTGCCAACATTGTCAAAAGACGCGTGCGCCCTCTTTCGAATGCTGATGTAATCAAGCCGGAAGTTTTCCCTGTGTCTGAAATCGCTCCCTACTCACTATATACTGGAGACGCCATTTTGTAGTGCTGTCCAAAACCTTAGTGAGGATTATGTGGGAAATGCGCTCAGTATACAGTAATATGTATTTATCACAAAAATACATACATGCATGCATTTATCATTTTGAAAACCCACCAGCCGCCTGATCTGGCACGTTTTAATTTTACGACAGTAATGACGTAAATACCAGCGCGACAGACTAGTCCTTATCCTGTCGTATGGAATAATCTCCATGTCACATACGCGAGGGAGGCGGATGTATGTGCAGAAGTATACAGTTTAATAAAGTGCAGAATATATATACAGTGAGACAATATATGCACAGGCAAACAATCCAAAACGGCAGGCGAGATCAAAAATGAGAATACAGGCAAAAGGATCGGTCGAGGCGCAAACAGTACATCAAAGGCTAAGCGAGGACAAGAACGAGAAACAGGAAATCAAGACAACGGGTAGAAAGGCGTATCGTAATACTTCGCGATGCAAATGCATCAGCACAGTCCTTAAATAAGCAAACACGTAGTTCCTTAATTGAGCTCAGGTGCGCCTTGTTCATGGCGTGCATACTGGAGTCCACTCGGTGCGTGCGCAGCCCGAGGCGTGCCTTCAGGTGCACACATCACAGTACGCAAGACTGACACGCCATCACTGATGAAGCTGGCAAACCTCGAAATTGATCTAAATTGGAATGATACGGCGAGCTGGCCGCTGTGTAAACAGTTTTCAAAATGGCAGCACTGATACTTCACATTTGAAGTCTCGTGAAGATCGTATAGATAAGTGACGCCTGCCGTGGACCAAACGAACTGCATTCAACATGGCTAAAAACCGAAAAGGCTGACAAGTGCAAGGACGCGTTATCCTAATGGGCTTCATGGGCAGCTGCCCGGGGCCTCGGAGGTAGCAAGATCGGAAAATATGAAACGATATTTTCAGAAGTTTTGATCATATTGATAACATTTTTGATGCATTTCGCCACCCGTAAGGAAGCCCACCTTGTCCTGTCGCATAAATCACCCGTCATTGTCAATATGATCACTGTCCACCATGTCTTCACACGCTACGCCAGCTTGAGTTCAATGATTTCATTAATGACTTCGCTTTCCAGAAAAGTAGGAAAGTGACCTTGTAAGCAAACTGAATGCGCAAAGCTGTGTGCCACTGCTGTTTGGGACATTACATGTGTGAAAGGATGAAATGTTTCACATAGCCTAACATTTTGAGATTTATTTCTGAGAAGCAAGATATTTTTCTTTCTTTGTTATCGCTCTTTGCTTTCACAGGTTAAAAGTCGCCTGGATTCCAAAATGAAAACGAACGGTTATATACCAAATGAATGTTCTTGTTCTGAATACTAAAGAAACTGTTGTAGGCCTCGGTTATGTTCTTGACATGTTGTTCATTGACTCCCTCATTCAAAGCCTTCTTGAGGTTAAACTTTAGTTAACCGGACTTGTTAACCGTGATGTCTGATGGATTTTTTCACCATGCAGTTGCCTATTTCACCATTGCTTTTTCTCGATTAAATAGGTGTTGATGGATATAAAGTTTTATCGTTCAATAGTATTTCTAATTGTGCCACTGTCATTATTTAAGTTTCTGTGTCTAGTTAAGCTGGGCATACACTGTGCGATTTTTTTCAATCGCGGTATTCAGCTGTTGCTCACACTGTACGAGTGAATTGCAGGGGCAAACAGCACGCAGCTTACGATTCCTGTTCTCACACTATACGATCCGATGCTCGGATGCGATGCTCAGGATTTCAAACAGGTTTGATTTTCATCCGATCGATCGGGAGGAGGTCGTGAGGTGTTAATCGCTTGTCGTTACCCCATGTATACTACACGATCCGAGACGCACGATTGAGCCAAAACTCGGCCCGATCTCCCAAATAGTCGCACGAGTGAAAATCGTGTCAAAATCGGGCCAAAAATCGCACAGTGTATGCCCAGCTTTAGACAGGCATGTCTGAAAGGGTGAATTTGCTGAGCGCAGTTGACAACAGGTGGGGGTGGGGCCTCGGCAAGGGTTAACGAGGCCCTGGACAAGTGTAATCTAATATGCCAATACGAGTCACGATATAAGGTTAATAAAACCGAAAACGTAATTGAATCTCATCTCATTATCTCTAGCCGCTTTATCCTTCTACAGGGTCGCAGGCAAGCTGGAGCCTATCCCAGCTGACTACGGGCGAAAGGCGGGGTACACCCTGGACAAGTCGCCAGGTCATCACAGGGCTCACACATAGACACAGACAACCATTCACACTCACACCTACGGTCAATTTAGAGTCACCAGTTAACCTAACCTGCATGTCTTTGGACTGTGGGGGAAACCGGAGCACCCGGAGGAAACCCACGCGGACACGGGGAGAACATGCAAACTCCACACAGAAAGGTCCTCGCCGGCCCTGGGGCTCGAACCCAGGACCCTCTTGCTGTGAGGCGACAGCGCTAACCACTACACCACCGTGCCGCCCACGTAATCGAATAACACGTTAATTAAGAAATAAAGCGATTTTAAAAATGACTTCAGTTCTCCTTTAATATATAATTGAAGATATGGAGTAATTAATCAATCCCTAATGAGCAGTTTCCACACAAATCGCTTCTTCTCCCTCAATTCTTCACCAATTTTGATTCTTTCTGCCATGAAGGTAGGGGTACCTAGGGTGCATATAACTTCTACCCAGATTTGCTTCATTACAATTATTAATGAAGTTATGGACTAATTAAGCCTTAATGTTTAACAGCACTTCAACAAAAATTGCTTCTTCTCGGTCAATTCCTCACCGTTTTGGATTCTTTCTGGTAAATAGGTCGGTATTCCTAGGGTGGATATCGGTTCTATATATAGCTTGCAAAATTTATTGCACAAAGAAGGTTGCTCACTTTAGATCGTTCCTTCTGGACTAGACGGGGCTGGCGTGAGCTACACCGTCACTGACGCTCTCGTTTATACAGTGGCATGCAAAAGTTTGGGCACCCTTCCTGAAAATGTCTGTTACTGTGAATAGTTAAGCGAGCAGAAGATGAACTGATCCCCAAAAGACATAAAGGTAAAGACAATACGTTTCTTTTCAGCATTTTCTGCAAGATTTGTGTATTATTTTTGTTTTGTACAATTGGAGAGTGAAAAAAGAAAAGGAACACCATGTGAAAGTTTAGGCACCCCGATACATTTGAGTTCTCAGGTAACTTTTACCAAGGTTCCAGACCTTAATTAGCTTATTGAGGTGTGGCTTGTTCAAATTCTTCGTTAGGAAAGGTCAGATGATGCAGGTTTCAAAGCTGTATAAATTCTCTGACTCCTCAAACTTGTCCCTAAAATCAACAGCCATGGGCCCCTCTAAGCAACTCCCTCGCATTCTGAATAATAAAATAATTGATGCTCACAAAGCAGGAGAAGGCTACAAGAACGAAGCAAAGTGTTTTCAGGTAGCTGTTTCCTCAGATTAAGAAATGGCAGTTAACAGAAACAGTGGAGATCAAGGTGAGGTCTGGAAGATGAAGAAAACTTTCTGGAAGAACTGCTCGTTGGATTGCTAGAAAGGCAAATAAAAACCCCTGTTTGACTGTAAAAGACCTTCAGAAAGATTTAGCAGACCCTGGAGTGGTGGGGCACTGTTCTACTATGCAGCGACACCTGAACAAATATGACCTTCATGGGAGAGTCATCAGAAGGAAACCTTTCTTGCATCCTAGCCACAAAATTCAGCATCTGAAGTTTGCAAATGAACATCTGATGCATTTTGGAAACAAGTCCTGTGGACTGATGAAATCAAAATAGAACTTTTTGGCCACAATGTGCAAAGGTGTGTTTGGAGAAAAAAGGGTGCCAAATTCCAGGAAAAGAACACCTCTCCAACTCTGAAGCATGGGTGTGGATCGATCATGCTTTGGGGTTGTGTTGCAGCCAGTGGCACAGGGCACATTTCATTGGTCGAGGGAAGCATGGATTGGAATAAATACCAGCAAATTCTGGAAGCAAACATCAAGCCGTCTGTAAAAAAAGTTGAAGTTAAAAAGAGGACGGGTCCGACAATAAGACAATGATCCAAAACACACCTCAAAATCTACAACGGAATACCTCAAGAGGCCCAAGCTGAAGGTTTTGCCCGGGCCCTCACAGTCCCCTGACCTAAACATCATTGAAAATCTGTGGCTAGATCTCAAAAGAGCAGTGCATGCAAGACAGCCCAGGAAACTTGTAGAACTGGAAGCCTTTTGCAAGGACGAATGTGTGAAAATCCCCCAGGTAAGAACTGAAAGATTATTAGCCGGCTACAAAAAGTGTTTACAAGCTGTGATACTTGCTAAAAGGTACTAACCATGCAGGGTGCCCAAACTTTTGCTTTGGGCCCTTTTCCTTTTTTGTAATTTTGAAAATGTAAAAGATGAAAATTTAAAAAATGTTTTTGCTTAAAATATTAAGGGAATGAGTCATCTTTAACTTTATGCCTTTTGGAGATCATTTCATCTTCAACTTCACAGTAACAGCAATTTTGACCAGGGGTGCCCAAACTTTTGCATACCACTGTATTACATGTTTAATATCAAACTCAGAGAAAGTGTAGGCAAAATATTATTGCATGGTATGTTGAACTAGGAAGAAAATGGTGTAAAAATTTTGGCCCCTGTTAAGGAAATGCATCGAATCATATACGTGTGTGAGACTGTATTTAAGAGCTTTGGCAATTTAGCTTCAGTGTCTGAGGAACATAAAGAGAATTGACGTCATGACCAGTGAAAGGACCTCACAAGTCATTTTGTCACATGACTGTGTTTATGAGAGTCGTCCAGCTATACTACCCAAGTATCAGTGTGTATGTGTGTGTGTATGTGCTTGCATATATATGAAAATGATTGCTAAACACGCATGCTCAATCACGCATGCACACGCTGATGACCATCATGACTAATATTAATTATGTTTGCAATTAATTGCGTATTTTATCTTTATTGTTTAATTGCCTCCATAAAAGGGAGCATTGCCAAACAGAATCTATGAGCCGTTATAATCAGGGTGAGCAGTGAAGAGAGAACGTAATTACTAGGCCTCAGAACAAAATATGCACACGCACACAAACACGGGTCTCGCAATGAGCTGAACTACTGAATCAAAAGCACACCATACTCCTTTAAACGCAAATGAATCGGTTGTTTGGCAATGATAAAATAATCCAAAGGAAGTGACTGTCCTGAAATAGCGCATATTTTTAGCTGGTGTTCGAACTCTTTTCATTCAGCAGACCCATTAATTCGCACCGAGCTCTTCCTTCTCTCACCCCCTTCAATAATTGAATTCCGCAGCCTAAATGGCTCGTCCGATTCAAAGACCTTGACTAAGTACGCCACGGAGAGCTGTGAAAGTGGAAAATGTGGGCTGAAATGATGAAAATATGAGGGTTGGCTGAAAGGTTAGGAATAGAAAAAAAATTATTACAGATATTGAGCTGTAAAAGCCCCGCCCCCTCTCTGTGCAGCGATCAGGCGAGGGGAGACGAATATAAAAACAGCGGCCTAATGAGGCCCAGTGTGACGACGGCGGCTGTAATTTCATACCCCTCACTCTTAATAACCGCACACATAATGAATTGGTATTTAGAAGAGACACTGTTTCTATATATTTATTTAATGCCATTACGGAGCAAATTAACCTTGTGGGGGATTCATTAGGCACCGTTCCAACTGGTCGGCCATGCGACTGAAATGGCGAGCGTGTGAGGGATAGACGGCCTTTAAAGTGTAGCGTGTCGGAGTTTTAGTGTCCTACAAAAAAAGTTAATAGTCAACGCTGTCAGATCACATTCGCCGTGTGTGTGCTACCAGATGCTAATTTGAGTTCATGTTTGGGATATGTCTACATACGGTAAACAGTCTCCGAGTGTCCTCTTATACTGTTCATTCATTCAAGTACAGTAAGTAAGAAAGGAAGAAAACACTGACAGACGTGCTGCTGTTGGAAAATAATCAACGGCTGTGTGGCGTAATGAAGCCGAGTTACTTCTACCATCCCAGTGACAAGTAGCAAATCAAAGGTGGACAGTAACGAAGTACATTTACTTGAGTACTGTACTTAAGTACACTTTCTGAGTATCTGTACTTTACTTGAGTATTACTTTTGTTGGAAACTTGTGACTTTAGGGCGGCACGGTGGTGTAGTGGTTAGCGCTGTCGCCTCACAGCAAGAAGGTCCTGGGTTCGAGCCCCGGGGCCGGCGAGGGCCTTTCTGTGTGGAGTTTGCATGTTCTCCCCGTGTCCGCGTGGGTTTCCTCCGGGTGCTCCGGTTTCCCCCAAAGACATGCAGGTTAGGTTAACTGGTGACTCTAAATTGAGCGTAGGTGTGAATGTGAGTGTGAATGATTGTCTGTGTCTATGTGTCAGCCCTGTGATGACCTGGCGACTTGTCCAGGGTGTACCCCGCCTTTCGCCCGTAGTCAGCTGGGATAGGCTCCAGCTTGCCTGCGACCCTGTAGAAGGATAAAGCGGCTAGAGATAATGAGATGAGATGAGACTTGTGACTTTAACTTCACTACATTTGAAAGACAAATATCGTACTTTTCACTCCACTACATTTCTATCAAGGTCCTCGTTACTCGTTACTATGAGGCAGCTTTGAAAGCGGATGTTTTTTCTTTTCTTTTCTAAAACGTGATGGTTTTTCCGCAGGTGACACTGAGACAGCCGATCAGTAATCACTAGGGTCACGTCACGTCCATAGACTGGATAAAATCAAGTTCAATTATTTCTCAACAGCGTTATTTGAACACGATCAGTTGATGGCAGAATGGAAGGAAGCGGTTCTTCTGGGGAATCCACACACACCCATGGCCATACCTAGAACCCATGTTTCGGTTTTCTGAAAGGATTAAATATTCATTTCATTTTAAACGTTTGCTTTGTTTGCCGAAAACGAACCACATCACGGCCTACAAAAACTCGCCGTCCAACCTGCAGAAGCATATTGAGGTATATAAACGTTTTATTCCAAGAGAAAGCTTGCAATGAAGTTGTCTGTGCTTTTAGAGCTAGCGATAACATTGCAATAGCTATGCAGTCTGGTTAGTCAAATGACTTTCTATGGATTTGCCCGCCAAGTTGCCATAGCCTTGTCCACGGCTAACGTTAACACATAGCTAGTTAACTTGGACATTGTTAATGTAACTCCATTTTTACGTACACTACTGTTCAGAAGTTTGGGGTCACTTTGAAATGTCCTTATTTTTGAAAGAAAAGCACTGTTCTTTTCAATGAAGATCACTTTAAACTAATCAGAAATCCACTCTATACATTGCTAATGTGGTAAATGACTATTCTAGCTGCAAATGTCTGGTTTTTGGTGCAATATCTCCATAGGTGTATAGAGGCCCATTTCCAGCAACTCTCACTCCAGTGTTCTAATGGTACAATGTGTTTGCTCATTGCCTCAGAAGGCTAATGGATGATTAGAAAACCCTTGTACAATCATGTTAGCGCAGCTGAAAACAGTTTAGCTCTTTAGAGAAGCTATAAAACTGACCTTCCTTTGAGCAGATTGAGTTTCTGGAGCATCACATTTGTGGGGTCGATTAAATGCTCAAAATGGCCAGAAAAATGTCTTGACTATATTTTCTATTCATTTTACAACTTATGGTGGGAAATAAAAGTGTGACTTTTCATGGAAAACACAAAATTGTCTGGGTGACCCCAAACTTTTGAACGGTAGTGTACTAACATGAATGATGTTAACTTATCTGAAGTCCTTTAATAAATATGTTTCAGCATAATCTTGCCAAATAAAATAAACAGAATGTAGATATCTTTCTTTTCTCGTAACATTAGCTACCCAATATAATTTCAAGTTGAAAAGAGTTTGCGAGCATGTTCAGCTCTACAGGTTCTACAAGCTAGTCAGTAAACCCAGTAGGTTGTTTCAGAGACGGTTAGGTATTGTAAGCGTTGACAGAAAATGTACTTTTAATACTTAAGTATTTTTAAAAGCAAGTACTTCAGTACTTTATCTTAAGTAAAAATTTGACTGGACAATTCACTTGCATCGGAGTAACATTTGACCAGTGGGATCTGCACTTTGACTTAAGTAATGAACTTGGGTACTTTGTCCACCTCTGTAGCAAATGATTTATTCCTCTTACACCACTGGAGTTTCTCTTCTTCTTCTTCTTCTTCCAGCTGTTCCCGTTAGGGGTCGCCACAGCGGATAACGTCCCTCCACCTCCTCCTGTCCTGCGTATCTTCTTCTGTAGCACCAACCGTCCTCATGTTCTCCTTCACCACATCCATAAATCTCATATTTGGTCTTCATCTTTTCCTTCTACACAGCTGGAACTCTTCACCGGATGACATTCAATCACTGTCAACTATTAAAAAAATTTAAAAGAGCGGTAAAAAGTTCCTTCATAGTAAATAATTAGGCTTTGTTCTTTGTATTTCTATTTTATTTATCTAATATTTATTATATTTTTTCAACATTATTGTTATTTTTTGTCATTATGATGTTCTTTTTTTCTTTTTCACCATATGCCTGTGAATTGGTTGTTTAATATGGATTTGCCTTGTAGCTGTTACGACTGTCAGAGCTGCTGATGTAGAAAATTAATCAACACCTTCTGACCAATCAGAATCGAGAACTCGACAGCGCTGTGGTGTAATCACTGATCATTTCTATATCCATGTACAGTGGTGCTTGAAAGTTTGTGAACCCTTGAGAAATTTCTATATTTCTGCATAAATACGACCTAAAACATCATCAGATTTTCACACAATTCCTAAAAGTAGATAAAGAGAACCCAGTTAAACAAAGGAGACAAAAATATTATACTTGGTCATTTATTTATTGAGGAAAATTATCCAATATTACATATCTGTGAGTGGCAAAAGTATGTGAACCTCTAGGATTAGCAGTTAATTTGAAGGTGAAATTAGAGTCAGGAGTTTTCAATCAATGGGATGACAATCAGTTGTGAGTGGGCACCCTGTTTTATTTAAAGAACAGGGATCTATCAAAGTCTGATCGTCACAAGACATGTTTGTGGAAGTGTATCATGGCACGAACAAAGGAGATTTCTGAGGACCTCAGAAAAAGTGTTGTTGATGCTCATCAGGCTGGAAAAGGTTACAAAACCATCTCTAAAGAGTTTGGACTCCACCAATCCACAGTCAGACAGACTGTGTACAAATGGAGGAAATTCAAGACCATTGTTACCCTCCCCAGGAGTGGTCGACCAATAAAGATCACTCCAAGAGCAAGGCGTGTAATAGTCGGTGAGGTCAGAAAGGACCCCAGAGTAACTTCTAAGCAACTGAAGGCCTCTCTCACATTGGCTAATGTTAATGTTCATGAGTCCACCATCAGGAGAACACTGAACAACAATGGTGTGCATGGCAGGGTTGCAAGGAGAAAGCCACTGCTCTCCAAAAAGAACATTGCTGCTCATCTGCAGTTTGCTAAAGATCACGTGGACAAGCCAGAAGGCTATTGGAAAAATGTATTGGGACGGATGAGACCAAAATAGAACTTTTTGGTTTAAATGAGAAGCGTTATGTTTGGAGAAAGGAAAACACTGCATTCCAGCATAAGAACCTTATCTCATCTGTGAAACATGGTGGTGGTAGTATCATGGTTTTGGCCTGTTTTGCTGCATCTGGGCCAGGGCGGCTTGCCATCATTGATGGAACAATGAATTCTGAATTATACCAGCGAATTCTAAAGGAAAATGTCAGGACACCTGTCCATGAACTGAATCTCAAGAGAAGGTGGATCATGCAGCAAGACAACGACCCTAAGCACACAAGTCGTTCTACCAAAGAATGGTTAAAGAAGAATAAAGTTAATGTTTTGGAATGGCCAAGTCAAAGTCCTGACCTTAATCCAATCGAAATGTTGTGGAAGGACCTGAAGCGAGCAGTTCATGTGAGGAAACCCACCAACATCCCAGAGTTGAAGCTGTTCTGTACGGAGGAATGGGCTAAAATTCCTCCAAGCCGGTGTGCAGGACTGATCAACAGTTACTGGAAATGTTTAGTTGTAGTTATTCCTGCACAAATGGGGTCACACCAGATACTGAAAGCAAAGGTTCACATACTTTTGCCACTCACAGATATGTAATATTGGATCATTTTCCTCAATAAATAAATGACCAAGTATAATATTTTTGTCTCATTTGTTTAACTGGGTTCTCTTTATCTACTTTTAGGACTTGTGTGAAAATCTGATGATGTTTTAGGCCATATTTATGCAGAAATATAGAAAATTCTAAAGGGTTCACAAACTTTCAAGCACCACTGTATGCACCTTTCATGTCAGAGGAAATAAATGTTTCAGTGGACAACAGTAGTGAATACATTACTCCTCCAAATACTGCTTACAACTGAGTGAAAAGTTTGCACACCCTTACTTTGAAATAACAATTTGTAGACTTTCTTTCATTATCATCACAAGTCGCCAAAAAGAAAAAAAGTGTACATGGACTATCTGAGATTTCCTGGTTAGCTTATGCGATCACATGTCATCTGTCCGTCATCATCGTTTGTCCACAATTTACAAAAGTCGCTACGCTACTCCTCCTACAGGACTGATCAGATTTCGATCAAACTCGCATACAATGTTCCCCAGGTGGGTGTGCATAAAAGTTGTCAAGACGGTGGCGCCACCGGTCATATTTACAATTTTATGGGTATCTGAAATTTTTGGGTGACTCATCACTTTAAATGCTACTCTTCGTAAACTGCTGGGATGTTTTCATTTTTGAAACTCACCCACCCAGAAGACTCTAAAGACATATTATTCCAACAAGAATTGTTCACCAGGTGGCGCCACCTGCCATGGATGCGGCTACACAGGGGTCATGTGCAATTTCATGAAAATTGTTCCTCCTCCTCCAGGAGTGATCAGATTTCAAACTTGCACACAACAGCAGTGGCTGGTATGAGCTCCAGCCTCACTGAGGCTGTTTTGTTTGTTTTTTGAATATCACTAAGGTTTTCTTTTCCTTTCAGTTAACACCGTATTATCATTTACTAACCCAAAACAAATTATCTAAAGCCTCACTCTCTTCTCTGTCAGACCATAACACACCTTTAACCCCTTAAAGTCTCTGCTTAATATGCAATCTTTTGTTTCAAAGCATATTATTCAGCGACTGCTATAAATCAGTCGATAACTGCAGAGGGACTGAAACTAGAGCTGTGAGGTTTGTGGTTATGAGAGTATGGAATGTGAGATTAAACCACCAATGGCTCCTGTGTGGTTAAGGGCGAGGGGGTTAATCAAAGGGAAATCAAGAATTAATAAAAATAGTTTTAAATCGTTTTATAGACTGGAATCTGCCTTTAGGATGTATCAAGATGACGTACACGCAAGTCTGATACGAATACAAAAAAGTCTGATATAAAAGGGAATAATTGGGGGAAAAAAGATGGAGGAAAGATGTGTTGCTTTTTGTGATTGGGCAAAAAGACAACTTTTTTGTTGCTTTGACCTTGTTTTTATTTAAAGTGATATTTTAAATGTTCTTTACAAAAATAGTGTTTGTAATTCATGCAGCAAAAATATTTTAACATGTGAATGGGAACTGCTTTCTCAATCCACACTTTTTTTTTTTTTTTAAATAAGCCTTGAAGAGCTTGTGTCTGAACTGGGACGAGGCCACATGCAGCTTTTAAGTGCTTCTGGCATTTCATATTCCCAGATAAAATACTCATTAACTGAGGCACTCATTTACTGATTCATTCATTCATTCATTCATGCACATGTATTAACTCTCTCCCTCACTCCTTCCCTCACTCATTTATCCACTCAGTCACTCCACAGTGCCAAAACCACAACTGTTCAATACTGCAAGTGGTCTTCTGTTGTTTTGGACAAAGCACTCAGTCACTCACTCATGGGCGCGCGCACACACATTAACTCGGTCATCACTCACTCATTCAGCATCTCACTACAATAAACTCACTCAGGTACTTGATCAGTCACTTACACAAACACTCAGTCATTTACGCGGTGTCCAAAATCACTCACTACTCACTACATAGTGGACTATATAGTGAGTTCGCCATTTTGTAGTGCTGTCCGACTGTATAGTGAGGATTATTACACCCTATATAATGGACTATCCCACAATGCACCGTGAAAAGTAGTGTACAACCAACCGATGGTCACTAACCAAGCAATATACCCCATCATGCATTGCGGTCGTCTCATCTCATTATCTCTAGCCGCTTTATCCTTCTACAGGGTCGCAGGCAAGCTGGAGCCTATCCCAGCTGACTACGGGCGAAAGGCGGGGTACACCCTGGACAAGTCGCCAGGTCATCACAGGGCTGACACATAGACACAGACAACCATTCACACTCACATTCACACCTACGCTCAATTTAGAGTCACCAGTTAACCTAACCTGCATGTCTTTGGACTGTGGGGGAAACCGGAGCACCCGGAGGAAACCCACGCGGACACGGGGAGAACATGCAAACTCCGCACAGAAAGGCCCTCGCCGGCCCCGGGGCTCGAACCCAGGACCTTCTTGCTGTGAGGCGACAGCGCTAACCACTACACCACCGTGCCGCCTGCATTGCGGTCGTGTTGAAAAAAAAAGTGTTGGGGTGAACGGACATTTGAGTACAATTAAAGTGCTGATGACACGTTTTTGACATCTTTGGCGATGTTTTATAACATAAAAAGTAATTCCCGATGATCCATATATTAATTCATGAAGGCGCCTATTTTACAAGTTATGATAAAAAACGCGGCTATTTGGGCAAATTTGACGGGGCTGCAGCACCCAGGAGACGAAAGAGGAGGAGGAGCTATATGACGTCAGTGAAAGAACCTTCCTCCTAACTTACCAGTTTGTTGTTGATGCGACAGGTGTTCAGTTTGTCATTATTAGTATTATTATTATTATACATTATTTTTATATATATATATATATATATATATATATATATATATATATATATATATGGGGCGGCACAGTGGTGTAGTGGTTAGCGCTGTCGCCTCACAGCAAGAAGGTCCTGGGTTCGAGCCCCGTGGCCGGCGAGGGCCTTTCTGTGCGGAGTTTGCATGTTCTCCCCGTGTCCGCGTGGGTTTCCTCCGGGTGCTCCGGTTTCCCCCACAGTCCAAAGACATGCAGGTTAGGTTAACTGGTGACTCTAAATTGACCGTAGGTGTGAGTGTGAATGGTTGTCTGTGTCTATGTGTCAGCCCTGTGATGACCTGGCGACTTGTCCAGGGTGTACCCCGCCTTTCGCCCGTAGTCAGCTGGGATAGGCTCCAGCTTGCCTGCGACCCTGTAGAAGGATAAAGCGGCTAGAGATAATGAGATGAGATGATATATATATATATATATATATATATATATTAGTTATTATGCCTTCGCGTTGTGTTGCCGGCTTTTGCTCCAAAACCTACAAGGATGGGGTAAGTTTATTCAAGTTTCCCAGAGATCCCGAGCTGCATGCGAAGTGGGTGAAGCAAGTCAGGCGCACTCGTGACAAGTGGGAGCCCTCACCAACATCCGTCCTGTGCTCTGAACACTTCGATTTGGATTGTTTTGACACCCTTCCCAGCTTAAAAGAATCTCTTGGGTGTTCAGTTCAGCACAAACGTGTGTTACTACCATCAGCAGTGCCTACACAGTGTTGCCAGATTGGGAGGTTTCCCGCCCAGTTGAGCGGTTTCAAGTGCATTTTGGTGGGTTTTGAACATATTTTGGGCTGGAAAACGTCAGCAGTATCTGTTGCCAGATACTGTTGCCAGATACTGCTGAAGTTTTCCAGCCCAAAATATGTACTATTCCGCACTATAATGCACTATTCCGGAGGGGGTCTACTAGTAGCTATGCCGGATCCAAAGACAGTCCTCCTGTCAGAACATGTGTTGTGAAACGACATAAGATAAAGGTACGTAGAGCTATAGATTCTACATGATAATCATAAATGTAATCATAAAGTCGGCGTGATATCAGTCATGTATTTGCTTGTGAAAGCTTGCGGCTTTCATGTAACTGCCGCCTAGCAACGAGAGGCAAAGGGTAAAGAGGGTAGGCTATCATAGATTCTATTCGGAAGAGATCAACACAATTCTAGACTCCCAGAAAAGGAAGAGCTAGCACTAGAGAGTTCACCGGCGTTTTCATGCGCCATTTCCATTGAGTAGAACCAGAGTAGAACAGCCACTGAACCGCAGCGTGTTCTCCCGCTGACGTCACAACATGGCCGCGAGCCACGGACCCAGTTTTCTTGCGCTGTGCAATTAAAAGTTGGATATTCGCGTAACAACAGCTTCTTTTCATGTAATTATAACAGAAATCTAACGTGTTTGCCATGTTGTATAGTTTATTTAAGAAATTGCATAGAGTCATGTTCGTGTCATCAGCACTTTAAAACTAGTAAGAGAATAGAAAATAAGCTAAAATAGAATAAGACAGATAAAATACGAAAAATTAATCAAAAGCCTCAAATTTGATTTAATAAACGGCAGCGGCGAAGAAGACAGAAAAGTATCCAGCCTTGATTTAAAAGAACGGAAAGATGCAGCAGACACAAAGTACGTTGTATTTATTAATGTAGGAAATACAATCAGTATAATATGGATTTATCACAAAAATGCATGCATGTATTAATTATTTTGAAAACCCACCAACCGACTGATCTGGCACGTTTTAATTGTGCGACAATGACGTAAATACCAGCACGACGGACTAGTGTCCGAAAGCTTTTTTTTTTTTTTTCATTTTACCAATGAGCTCACTATAGAGTCCTCTATATACAGTAGAATTCCCTAGATAGTGAGTAGGGTGTAGTGAATGAGTGAGTGATTTCGGACACAGATTTACTCCCTCATTCACTCACTCACTCAGTCATTTGCTCATTCATTTACTCACAAACTCACTATCTCACCCACTCACTCAGTAATAGTCATTCACTCATCACTCACTCATTCACCATCACACTACAGTGAACTCACTCAGGCATGTGCTCAGCTACACACTCACTCATTCACCCACTCAGCCATTCAATGAGTCAGTCAGTCACCTAGAACCTCATTCAGTCACTTAGTTATTCACACATTCACTCATTTAGTCACTTCATAATTCACTCATTCAGTCACTCAGTAACTAAGCCAGTCACTCACTCAGTTGCTCACTGGCTCATTCGCTGAGTCACTCACTCAGTCATCCACTCACACCCTCACTTACTCATTCACTGACGCAATCCCCAATGCCAGATCTACAGAAACTGTATGTGATCTTGTCCCATTTTTGACACCCATGTATATAAGGGTCATTCACTCAATCACTCACTCAAGCACACCCATGTACTTAAGTCATTCATGCATTCACTCATTCGATTACTCACTCAAACATATCCATGTACCTAAAAGTCATTCACTCACTCGCTCACTCAAACACATCCATGTACTTGCATCACTCACTCACTCACTCACTCACTCACTCACTCACTCACTCACTCACTCACTCATATACTTAATTCATTCATTCACTCATTCACTCACTCACTCATGTACTTAAGTCACTCACTCATTCACTTACTCACTCACTCACACACCATGTACTTATGTCATTCAGTCACTCACTCAAATACACCCATGCACTTAAGTCATTCACTCACTCACCCATGTACTTAACAGTCATTCATTCACTCACTCAAACACACCCATGTACTTAAGTCACTCACTCACTCAAACACACCATATACAACCCCGATTCCAAAAAAGATGGGACGAAGTACAAATTGTAAATAAAAATGGAATGCAATAATTTACAAATCTCAAAAACTGATACTGTATTCACAATAGAACATAGACAACATATCAAATGTCGAAAGTGAGACATTTTGGAATTTCATGCCAAATATTGGCTCATTTGAAATTTCATGACAGCAACACATCTCAAAAAAGTTAGGACAGGGGCAATAAGAGGCTGGAAAAGTTAAAGGTACAAAAAAGGAACAGCTGGAGGACCAAATTGCAACTCATTAGGTCAATTGGCAATAGGTCATTAACATGACTGGGTATAAAAAGAGCATCTTGGAGTGGCAGCGGCTCTCAGAAGTAAAGATGGGAAGAGGATCACCAATCCCCCTAATTCTGCGCCGACAAATAGTGGAGCAATATCAGAAAGGAGTTCGACAGTGTAAAATTGCAAAGAGTTTGAACATATCATCATCTACAGTGCATAATATCATCAAAAGATTCAGAGAATCTGGAAGAATCTCTGTGCATAAGGGTCAAGGCCGGAAAACCATACTGGGTGCCCATGATCTTCGGGCCCTTAGATGGCACTGCATCACATACAGGCATGCTTCTGTATTGGAAATCACAAAATGGGCTCAGGAATATTTCCAGAGAACATTATCTGTGAACACAATTCACCGTGCCATCCGCCGTTGCCAGCTAAAACTCTATAGTTCAAAGAAGAAGCCGTATCTAAACACGATCCAGAAGCGCAGACGTCTTCTCTGGGCCAAGGCTCATTTAAAATGGACTGTGGCAAAGTGGAAAACTGTTCTGTGGTCAGACGAATCAAAATTTGAAGTTCTTTATGGAAATCAGGGACGCCGTGTCATCCGGACTAAAGAGGAGAAGGACGACCCAAGTTGTTATCAGCGCTCAGTTCAGAAGCCTGCATCTCTGATGGTATGGGGTTGCATTAGTGCGTGTGACATGGGCAGCTTACACATCTGGAAAGACACCATCAATGCTGAAAGGTATATCCAGGTTCTAGAGCAACATATGCTCCCATCCAGACGACGTCTCTTTCAGGGAAGACCTTGCATTTTCCAACATGACAATGCCAAACCACATACTGCATCAATTACAGCATCATGGCTGCGTAGAAGAAGGGTCCGGGTACTGAACTGGCCAGCCTGCAGACCAGATCTTTCACCCATAGAAAACATTTGGCGCATCATAAAATGGAAGATACGACAAAAAAGACCTAAGACAGTTGAGCAACTAGAATCCTACATTAGACAAGAATGGGTTAACATTCCTATCGCTAAACTTGAGCAACTTGTCTCCTCAGTCCCCAGACATTTACAGACTGTTGTAAAGAGAAAAGGGGATGTCTCACAGTGGGAAACATGGCCTTGTCCCAACTTTTTTGAGATGTGTTGTTGTCATGAAATTTAAAATCACCTAATTTTTCTCTTTAAATGATACATTTTCTCAGTTTAAACATTTGATATGTCATCTATGTTCTATTCTGAATAAAATATGGAATTTTGAAACTTCCACATCATTGCATTCTGTTTTTATTTACAATTTGTACTTTGTCCCAACCTTTTTGGAATCGGGGTTGTACTTAAGTCATTCATTCACTCACTCAAACACACCCATGTACTTGCATCACTCACTCACTCACTCACTCAAATACACCCATGTACTTAAGTCATTCACTCACTCACTGACTCACTCACCCATGTACTTAAGTCATTTATTCACTCACTCACTCAAACGCACTCGTACTTAAGTCACTCACTCACTCACTCACCCATGTACTTAAGTCATTCATTCACTCACTCACGCAAACACACTCGTGCTTAAGTCACTCACTCACTCACCCATGTACTTAAGTCACTCACTCACTCACTCACTCACTCACTCACTCACTCACTCACTCACTCAAACACACTCGTACTTAAGTCACTCACTCACCTATGTCCTTAAGTCATTCATTCACTCACTCACTCAAGCACACCCATGTACTTAAGTCACTCACTCACTCACTCACTCACTCACTCATGTACTTAAGTCATTCACTCACTCACTCAAACACACCTATGTACTTAACATTCATTCATTCACTCACTCAAACACACCCATGTAATTGTCACTCACTCATTCAAACACACCTGTGTACTTACATCACTCACTCACTCAAACACACTCATGTAACTGTCATTCACTCAGTCATTCAAACACACTCGTACTTACATCACTCACACACTCACTCAAACACACCCATGTACTTAACTCACTCACTCACTCATTCACTCACTCACTCACTCACTCACTCATTCAAACACCCATATAATTGTTCCTCACTCACTCACTCACTCACTCATTCACTCACTCATTCAAACACACCCGTGTACTTACATCACTCACTCACTCACTCACTCATTCAAACACCCATATAATTGTTCCTCACTCACTCACTCACTCATTCACTCACTCATTCAAACACACCCGTGTACTTACATCACTCACTCACTCACTCACTCAAACACACTCATGTAATTGTGATTCACTCACTCACTCACTCATTCATTCAAACACACCCATGTACTTACAACACTCACTCACTCACTCACTCAAACACACCCATGTACTTCACTCACTCACTCACTCACTCACTCACTCACTCACTCACTCACTCAAACACACACTTATTCTTAAGTCATTCATTCACTCACTCATTCAAACACACCCATGTACTTCACTCACTCACTCACTCACTCAAACACACCCATGTACTTCACTCACTCACTCACTCACTCACTCACTCACTCACTCACTCAAACACACCCATGTACTTCACTCACTCACTCACTCACTCACTCACTCACTCACTCACTCAAACACACCCATGTACTTCACTCACTCACTCACTCAAACACACACTTATTCTTAAGTCATTCATTCACTCACTCATTCAAACACACCCATGTACTTCACTCACTCACTCACTCACTCACTCACTCACTCACTCAAACACCCATGTACTTCACTCACTCACTCACTCACTCACTCACTCAAACACACCCATGTACTTCACTCACTCACTCACTCACTCAAACACACCCATGTACTTCACTCACTCACTCACTCACTCACTCAAACACACCCATGTACTTCACTCACTCACTCACTCACTCACTCACTCACTCATTCAAACACACCCATGTACTTCACTCACTCACTCACTCACTCACTCACTCACTCAAACACACCCATGTACTTCACTCACTCACTCACTCACTCACTCACTCAAACACACCCATGTACTTCACTCACTCACTCACTCACTCACTCACTCACTCACTCACTCAAACACACCCATGTACTTCACTCACTCACTCACTCACTCACTCACTCACTCAAACACACCCATGTACTTCACTCACTCACTCACTCACTCACTCACTCAAACACACCCATGTACTTCACTCACTCACTCACTCACTCACTCACTCACTCACTCAAACACACCCATGTACTTCACTCACTCACTCACTCACTCACTCACTCAAACACACCCATGTACTTCACTCACTCACTCACTCACTCACTCACTCACTCACTCACTCACTCACTCACTCAAACACACCCATGTACTTCACTCACTCACTCTCACTCACTCATTCACTCACTCAAACACACACTTATACTTAAGTCATTCATTCACTCACTCAAACACACCCATATACTTACGTCATTCACTCACTCACTCACTCACTCACTCACTCACTCACTCAAACACACCCATGTACTTCACTCACTCACTCACTCACTCACTCACTCACTCAAACACACCCATGTACTTCACTCACTCACTCACTCACTCACTCACTCAAACACACCCATGTACTTCACTCACTCACTCACTCACTCACTCACTCACTCACTCAAACACACCCATGTACTTCACTCACTCACTCACTCACTCACTCACTCACTCACTCAAACACACCCATGTACTTCACTCACTCACTCTCACTCACTCATTCACTCACTCAAACACACACTTATACTTAAGTCATTCATTCACTCACTCAAACACACCCATATACTTACGTCATTCACTCACTCACTCGCTTCTACACTGAGGTAAAATAACCCACTCGCCATTTTGTCACTGCCATTTTCAATATGGCCTTCTGTGTACCAGGCAATTAAGAACTTAATATCATTTTAGCAAGAGGATTATTACGTTCCTTAATCCTGAATAATTTAGATCTTATCGATTTCCATTCCACTGTAACGCTCCTGCTAGGTGCCACACTCACACATCCCACTGAGAAAATGGCCACACAGCACCATCCGTCAGCCTACGGCTACAAATAATGCTTCGTACTGAATATTACACTTTTGTAATGAATTTCACATTTTACAATTAGGGGAAATATTATGGACTTGCAATACATATCATGCGAAACACAAAGCTGCATAAAGCTATACTTTTATATCCATAAGGTTTGTACTAAAAGGGATGTCAAATCAGTGTTTAACCAGCGACATATGGCACCAAGCCTGCATAAAATGTACCATTTTATTTATATTTATTGATGATTTTTCTTTGGCGTACTCTATCTTTCCTTTTTCCTCTGCATTATGGATGTGCTTTTTATAGACTGCTAACAGAGCTTGTTCTATTGTTTGCAGGTTAATGATTATAAATGATATCTCACACTGACACGAGTGGAAAAGAAAATGGAAAGATGGGTAGACAGTGTTACAAAGCGGATCATTTTTGTAATTATTTTTAAACCTGAGGGTTGGCATCCTCCCACATTAGCCAGAGGGCTGGATTTGGGGAGGGGGTTCAAATCCAGCCCTGGAGTTTATAAAGCTTTATTATTTATATATGTACATGTGCTGCTACCTGCTGCCTGGGTCGTGTATTACACATCAGCTGTCATCTTTACAGAAAGACCATCTTTAATGTGGCTTGGAGTTTCAGGGCTTTAAAGTGCCATTCCACCATTGGATGTATTCTTTGGCATAAAATACAATATATTTTGACAACATATATAAATGGTATCACTAGATAGAGAAATCTTTTAGCTTCAAAATGATATATCAAACATAGTTTTTTGACAACGACAAGTATATTAATTTTGCGACCAAAGTCACCTACCCTTTTAATTTCCGCGTGTGATGTCATCGGCAGGTTCCCCTTCTTGTGTACCACGTGACGTGTGACGTGGCACATATTATCAGCAATGGCGGATAGAACGCGATAAAAATAATACCAATAAATCTAGCTAATACCAATAAATCTAGCTAACTGAAAGATTAACTCAAAATTTTTTGCAATTTTTTTGGCCCCCATATACGAGGAGAAATGACTCTCTCACTTTGGGGGTTTCCTGGTCTAAAAATAGACCGACACGTGGTACACAAGAAGGGGAACCTGCCGACGTTTCACTACCGCGCAGAAATTAAAAGGGTAGGTGACTTTGGTCGCAAAATTAATATACTCGTCGTTGTCAAAAAATTATGTTTGATGTATCATTTTGAAGCTAAAAGATTTCTCTGTCTAGTCATGTTGTCATAAAATATATTGTATTTTATGCCAAAGAATACATCCAATGGTGGAATGGCACTTTAATATGTAATCTGTCCAGACTGTGATTAATATTATAAAACTACACGCCGTCACCCAGAGGATGGGTTTTCTCATGAGTATGGTTCTTTCCAAGGTTTCTTGAAAAGCGAGAGGGAAAATGACACACTGGTGAAGGAACTACTGTTTCACAGATATTCTACAACATTAAAAGTAACTAGAAATGGTTAAAATATACATATCTATTTTGTGGGATAGGGGAATTTTCCCTCCAAAAATCCCTCCCTAATTTGGTTATTTCGCTGCCATTTCCCATCCACCAGCATGCTCTTTACTATCATACAACACCAACCAATCCTTAGAGGATGGTGACTTCTTTAATAGACATATGAAGTCACCAATCAGTGTCCCAGAGCTGTATAACACACTCGAAGGAAAGTGCTGTTTGCCCTCTTCCACATATATGAACTCGCAGATGCCCATGATGGCTGTGGCATCACTGGAGTTTGAACTTGTGATCTTGTTGACGATAGTCAAGTCGAGTTTATTTGTATAGCGCTTTTAACAACAGGCATTGTCGCAAAGCAGCTTTACGGAAAATTAAAGACTTTAAACATGAGCTAGATGAATTTATTTATCCCCAATGAGCAAGCCTGTGGCAAGGAAAAACTCCTTCAGGCGACATGAGGAAGAAACCTTGAGAGGAACCAGACTCAAAAGGGAACCCATCCTCATCTGGGTGATAACAGATAGAGAGCATGATTACAAATAACTCGCTACTCTAACTGTGTCCTATATACAGTACAGTCGTCACAAAGTACAACTGTGTAACCAGGAAATTCATTATAGTTTTAGCATGAAGTCTGTTTTGTTGAAGTTATAAACTGTTCATTGATGGAGACTTGAGTGCAAAACTGTTCATGACAACAGGACAGCAGTCCTAAAATTATCATGTCCTCAGTCATCGTAGTAAAACTGTAAATGTCCAGAGCTGTCTTCTAAGTCTTTCGACTGTCCATATGGAGCCGTCCTCCATGCCACAGGAGTGATGTGATGAGACTCCAGCCAGAAGTAGGGCATCAGGATGGATCAGGTAAGTACGAAGAATAGAAGAGGTCAGAATCGCTGGTGTCTCAGGATCAACATGTAACTCAGCAAAGAGAGAAACAGACAGAGGGGAGAGAGAGAGAGAGAGAGAGAGAGAACCCACATTGTTGAGGATGCCCGGTGTCACCTAATGAGTAAGAACAGTATACATTGTGTGCTGAATGCAAGCAGGGGCTCCGGCAAGACTAACTATAATAGCATAACTAAAAGGGAGAGCCAGAAGGTAACACAGACATTGTCAACAAACCCGAGTGAACATGTGAGAGTGGAGAGGCGCGACAGCATCCACACATCCCAGTTTACCAAAACGCTCTATACACTCTAAACCCTCTATGTATACACTGTATGATAGAGCTAGCGTTTTTCTGTTGGGCCACTTTCTGTAATCATTGGCAACTTGCTGAGATATAAGAGGAATAAACTTCACCAATTCAGGATATGCTGTTACTGGAAAATAATCAACTTTATGGTGGCAACAGTAATCTCGAGCAATGACCCCTGACTCTGTGACATCATACGTCTCATCTCATTATCTGTAGCCGGTTTATCCTTCTACAGGGTCGCAGGCAAGCTGGAGCCTATCCCAGCTGACTACGGGCGAAAGGCGGGGTACACCCTGGACAAGTCGCCAGGTCATCACAGGGCTGACACATAGACACAGACAACCATTCACACTCACATTCACACCTACGGTCAATTTAGAGTCACCAGTTAACCTAACCTGCATGTCTTTGGACTGTGGGGGAAACCGGAGCACCCGGAGGAAACCCACGCGGACACGGGGAGAACATGCAAACTCCGCACAGAAAGGCCCTCGCCGGCCATGAGGCTCGAACCCAGGACCTTCTTGCTGTGAGGCGACAGCGCTAACCACTACACCACCGTGCCGCCGACATCATACGTATGTTAAAAAATGGACGTAAAACAAAACATGACTTCAGATCATCAGACTTCAGATGGTTCTCTGCTGGAAAATGGTGGAGTGTTTCCTCCAGGTTGGGAGTGAGTTACTGCCGCAAGTGAAAGAGTTCAAGTATCTTGGGGTCTTGTTCACGAGTGATGGTAAAATGGAGCATGAGTTGGACAGATGGATTGGGGCGGCGTCAAGGTGAAGAGGGAGCTAAGCTGGAAAGCAAAGCTCTCAATTTACCATTCAATCTACGTTCCAACCCTCACCTGTGGTTATGAGCTTTGCGTAGTGACCGAAAGGATGAGATTGCGGATATAAGTGGCTGAAATGAGCTTTCTCTGTAGGGTGGCTGGGCTCACCCTTAGAGAAAGGGTGAGGAGCTCAGACATCCGGAGGGATCTCGGAGTAGAGCCGCTGCTCCTTCCGGTCAAAAGGAGTTAGCTGAGGTGGTTCGAGCATCTGATTAGGATGCCTCCTTGGTGCCTTCTTTTGGAGGTTTTCCGGGCATGTTCAACTGGGTGGAGACCTCGGGGTAGACCCAGAACACACCGGAGAGATTATATATTTCATCTGGCCTGGGAGCGCCTTGGGATCCCCCAGGAGGAATTGGAAAGCGTTGCTGGGGAGAGGGACACCTGGAATACCCTGCTTAGCCTGCTGCCACCGCGACCCAACTTCGGATGAGCGGAAGAAAATGGATGGATGGATGGATGGATGGATGGATGGATGGATGGATGGATGGACTTCAGATCACTTTCCCATCCTGTAAGAGACACGTGCTTTACTGGATTTCTCGCTCTCACTCTCTGGCTAATTAACAGAGATCAGATGGAAAGTGTCGAGTGTTAAAGTGGTAGGAGAGACGGCTGCCCGGAGGACAAGTTGTCCAATTTCCCCATCTTACTCAGGTGTAATGCAGCCGTATCACTATCCATTAACCTTGAACCTAACACTGCTGCCCTGAATGAAACAAAAGACACAGGTTAAATAAATCATGCATGCACACACATATTTCAGAGTCAGTTGTCTCTATCTGAGCTAATCAGATGTGATGGTTCGTGGTTTGTTTGGCTCTCTTAATTCCCGATAAATACAATGTTGAATTTTTGTGAGTTGAAACGAATAGGGATTGAGTTCCACGCCTTACACGTGCACATGGATGTCTTGCCTCACTGAACATAAAGAAAAAATAAGCATTAATAAGTAATGGGGTGAATTCAATTCTTAGACTTGCAATCGGTCAACTTGTAAAACAGATACAGTATGTCAGCACACACTCACACCGCACTCATACTGCTCATGCAAACACAAACAAATCATCAGTAATTCACATTCCAGCCATTAACACCCCATGACTGACAGATGATATGTTTATATACGTACCTGTCTGTCACAAAATACTCGACCTCTGTGTGTGCCAAAATATATAAAAGCTCAAATGGTTTACTAGTTACATTCCAAGTGTTTCAGCCAATTTCTTTCCCTCTCTTCTGAAAGTTCACAGCAGACATCGTTCCCACACATTCTTCTGCAACAGTCTGTGTGTCGCGTGTCTCTGAGACCCTCAGCAGGTGGCCATTCTTGGCACGTTATTTTTTCTATTAAAATAGCAAACACATATAAATAAATAAATAAATAAATAAATAAATAAATAAACGGTCTGCTTCATGATTATTTTAAATGCTGCAGTCTGAAGAACCAGTGCAGCATGACAGTGACATCTCAGGAGGTCTGAAAACGAGGCCTGCACGTTTCCGCTGCTGATCTGAAATGTGGTCACATCGAAACTAAAAATCAGCTCTCTGTATTGAGATGCATGTTTTAGAAACCCATTTTATATATTTAATTTTAGGGCAGCACGGTGGTGTAGTGGTTAGCGCTGTCGCCTCACAGCAAGAAGGTCCGGGTTCGAGCCCCGTGGCCGGCGAGGGCCTTTCTGTGCGGAGTTTGCATGTTGTCCGCGTGGGTTTCCTCCGGGTGCTCCGGTTTCCCCCACAGTCCAAAGACATGCAGGTTAGGTTAACTGGTGACTCTAAATTGAGCGTAGGTGTGAATGTGAGTGTGAATGGTTGTCTGTGTCTATGTGTCAGCCCTGTGATGACCTGGCGACTTGTCCAGGGTGTACCCCGCCTTTCACCCGTAGTCAGCTGGGATAGGCTCCAGCTTGCCTGCGACCCTGTAGAACAGGATAAAGCGGCTAGAGATAATGAGATGAGATATTTATTTTTATTTATTTACTTTTTGCGACACACACACACACACACACACACATTCACCGTACACTTGTTCTTGGCTGCAGGAGTGGAACCCAATGTGGTATTCTGTTCTGCTGTTGCATGCTGAGATGCTTTTCTGCTCACCACGGTTGTAAAGAGTGATTATATGAGTTACTATATCCTTCGTGGCAAAAAAAAAAAAAAGCTCGAACCAATCTGGACGTTTTCTGATCTCTGACCTGTCTTATCAACAAGGTGTTTGTTTCCACCCACAAAACTGTCACTCTCACTCACTCTGTGTTTTTTGTTTTTCACACCATTCTGTGTAAACTCTAGAGATTGTTGTGTGAAAAAAAACAAAACAAAACAGGAGCTCAGCAGTTTCTGAAATACTCAAACCAGTCCACCTGGCTCAAACCAACACCCATGCCACAGTGAAAGAAAGTCACACTTTGGGATCACAATTTTTCCCGTTCTGATGTTTGAACATTAATTGAAGCTCTTGATTTGTATCTGCATGATTTTATGCGTTGTGTTGCTGTTAAGGGATCGGCTGATTAGAGAACTGCATCAAATAAAACAGCAGCTGGATGTATGGGTGTTCCTAATAAAGTGGCCAGTGAGTGTCGGCTGTTGATATTGTCATTTATTTATTTACCCCATACTTTTACCACTTCCCTTTTCCGGGGGTGAACAGTAATAAAGTAAAAACATTTTTGCTGTTGTATTTTTAATGAAAAACCACCTTGAATGACTTACAGCATAATTAGCAGTTATTCCACGAAATTGAGTCGTACATGAGCTGAGAGCTGACGAGGCACGTAGCACCAAGTCGAGTTGGGTATAATCCATGTACGACGAGATTGAATGGAATAACTGTTTTATTCAATTCATGTTCACTAGATTTTGAGAAACAGAGCATTTTTATTATTATTTTTTTTTTTTTTGCAAATTCGATAAATAAAAACTTTATACAAAACCAGTGCCGTATTAAGCCAATGCGGTGCTCCTGGGCACTATACCTCAAGTGCCCCCACCACCCTGCGCGCACACGTTCAGTAACCTCCTGCACACACGCACAAACCTTGCCCTTTGCTGTCAAAAATAGTAGCATATACATAAACAATAGTACACATAAACAAGATCATTCTTCCTCATTGAAAATTTATTAAGTAGGCTACATCAGCCCATCGGCACGGTGGTGTAGTGGTTAGCGCTGTCGCCTCACAGCAAGAAGGTCCGGGTTTGAGCCCCGGAGCCGGCGAGGGCCTTTCTGTGTGGAGTTTGCATGTTCTCCCCGTGTCCGCGTGGGTTTCCTCCGGGTGCTCCGGTTTCCCCCACAGTCCAAAGACATGCAAGTTAGGTTAACTGGTGACTCTAAATTGAGCGTAGGTGTGAATGTGAGTGTGAATGGTTGTCTGTGTCTATGTGTCAGCCCTGTGATGACCTGGCGACTTGTCCAGGGTGTACCCCGCCTTTCGCCCGTAGTCAGCTGGGATAGGCTCCAGCTTGCCTGCGACCCTGTAGAAGCATAAAGCGGCTAGAGATAATGAGATGAATGAGATGACATCAGCCCATCAAATTCACTGAAAACAACCAACGATATGCATGTAGGCATATTGAAATGTCTTATTCAAAAAGAGCAGCATATATTTGTACGTCTCAATAAAAACCTTCAAAGCATCCATACTCTATTCTATCCATATTAAAATGTGTCAATTCAAAATGTGTATCAATTCAAACAGCATCCATCTATATACAATACAGCATATTCAAATGTGTCAATTCAAAATGTGTATCAATTAAAATAGCATCGATCTAGGCAACATATTCAAATGTCTCATCTCATCTCATTATCTCAAGCTGCTTTATCCTTCTACAGGGTCGCAGGCAAGCTGGAGCCTATCCCAGCTGACTACGGGCGAAAGGCGGGGTACACCCTGGACAAGTCGCCAGGTCATCACAGGGCTGACACATAGACACAGACAACCATTCACACTCACATTCACACCTACGGTCAATTTAGAGTCACCAGTTAACCTAACCTGCATGTCTTTGGACTGTGGGGGAAACCGGAGCACCCGGAGGAAACCCACGCGGACACGGGGAGAACATGCAAACTCCACACAGAAAGGCCCTCGCTGGCCCCGGGGCTCGAACCCAGGACCTTCTTGCTGTGAGGCGACAGCGCTAACCACTACACCACCGTGCCGCCCTATTCAAATGTCTCGAAATATAAATTCAAATAACATCCAGTACGGCATATTCAGATGTATGATGTACATATGTGTATCAATTCAAAGAGTATCTGTTCTGTATGAACCTAGACATGTTCTCCCCATAGCGCAGGATCAGTTGAAATAGAGAAGTGTTCTACTGGCGTCGGCTGCGCTGGGTTGACATCCATAACACCTTCGTCTTCCTTCTCGTCACCATGGTGTGAACTGATCTCTACCTGGCTTAAAGTGGCTTCGCACATATCCTCCTCCCTGGGGTCTCCCTCGCTCCCATCTTCCTCAAGGGGATCCTTGTCATCGCCGACCCCTCGGCTAACACTGGCGGTGGTTGTAGCATCTCCCCGGCTAGTGCTAGCAGGGCCATCTCCCTCACTAGCATCGCTGATTTCACTAGCTTCGGCTTCAGCGCTGGTAGTGACAGCAGTTGTCGATGTTTTTATTAAAAAACGATCTAACACTGGAACATTTTTAATTGCAGCTACACGCCTAGAGTCTCTCTTTTTTAAATTTTCTCTTCGCACAACCACTCAATTGATGTCTGTCCATTTTTCATTTCTACCGCGGTTTTTAAAAAATTGATATATTTCACCGTAGGTGGACTGGCTCAACTGACAGGTTGAGGAAAGGGGGGTTAATGGTCACATAGGCCACTCTTGCTCAGAATTATGATTATTGTTGTTGTTCTTATGAAATTAGTGTTCATAATGAATTATATATGACTATTTAACAATGTCAAGTGTATAACCATTTTAAGTGTACAAACATTCACGAAAAATATTTTTAAAGTTTCTGTCATGTGGTGCCCCCCCACTGGCTGTGAGTGGTTAGTGCCCCTGGGCACTGTGCCGCAGGCCCATATAGTTAATCCGGCCTTGTACAAAACGTCTGACAAAATAATTTCCGCTTAGAATATAAACAAACCGGCGAAATGACAGGAGCAATTTGTGAAAAATGCTATAAGAATAATAATTCTTGAAAAAATATAAAAAAGGTATGTTCTTATCATCAAATACTTTTATTCCATATTTTGTTGCTTTTTTGTATTTTTTGAGGGTTTTGTTTTCGAGTAGAGTTTTTATTTCGTCTTTGGTTGGTTCAGCAACACGATCCGCTATTTTCTTCTTCTTCTTTAGGGTTTTTGGCGGTTTGGCGTCACCAACTGGGCAGGAGTGTGGAACAGGAGATATGAAAGAAAGAAGAAAGAAAGCACAACTTTATTCATCACACACACTTGTGAAATTTCCTCTCTGCATTTAACCCATCTGCAGCAGTGAACACACACATGAGCAATGAGCACACACATACCCAGAGCAGTGGGCAGCCATGCTAACAGCACCCGGGGAGCAGTTGGGAGTTAGGTGCCTCGCTCAAGGGCACCTCAGCCCAAGGCTGCATGTCTTTGGACTGTGGGGGAAACCCACACAGACACGGGGAGAACATGCAAACTCTGCACAGAAAGGCCCTTGCTGGCCGCTGGGTTCGAACCCAGAATCTTCTTGCTGTGAGTCGACCGTGCTAACCACTACACCACTGTGCTGCCCTTACAGAGGGCCCATGATGGAGGACTCATCTCATCTCATTATCTCTAGCCGCTTTATCCTGTTCTACAGGGTCGCAGGCAAGCTGGAGCCTATCCCAGCTGACTACGGGCGAAAGGCGGGGTACACCCTGGACAAGTCGCCAGGTCATCACAGGGCTGACACATAGACACAGACAACCATTCACACTCACATTCACACCTACGCTCAATTTAGAGTCACCAGTTAACCTAACCTGCATGTCTTTGGACTGTGGGAGAAACCGGAGCACCTGGAGGAAACCCACGCGGACACGGGGAGAACATGCAAACTCCGCACAGAAAGGCCCTCGCCGGCCACGGGGCTCGAACCCGGACCGTCTTGCTGTGAGGCGACAGCGCTAACCACTACACCACTGTGCCGCCCATGACGGAGGACTATATTCTTTTAAATATTTAATAACAAAGTGATATATCTGACTCTGCCATTTTGTTTTTCTCTACTCACAGTATATGAGCCGATATCCTTGTAGTAGAGTAGCCAATCACAGTGTGCGATTGCTCATATCCTGTGAATGTGGATAGAATAATAATATTTATAATCTATGTGCGATCTTCAGTGGGATCCAAGATACATTTTGTCATGAAATTCTGAATTTCATGGACATGTTGGTCTATTTCCATGTCCTACATTACCATCCCACAATGCCATTCGACTACCTGCTTTTTTTCCTTTAAGTATGTTTTACAAGTATATCTTCTTCCCTTGAGTGTAAATAGGCTATTTACATACATGTCAACCTATACGGAATGTCCGTATTTTATACGGATTTGATTCAATAAATATAGTATACGGGCGTATAAATAAAGTTATACGGATTCTTTAAAAAAACTTCAATATTTATTTAGAGCTATAATCAATTCCGACGATGATAAAAGAGCGCATAACATTTACAAACATACTGTACACTACAGACAGCCAGTAAAGAGTCTTATGAAATCGCGCATTATCTTGTGGTAGTGAGACTTCGTTCCACTTTTGATCATGCGCACACCGCATTGCGAGAATGCCGCCAACCATGAAGTCATAGACATATAAACATAGACGCCGCCTTCTGCGTAGAATCATACGTCATCCTCGCCGCCATATTGGATGTGGCAAATAAAGATGCCTCATTCATGTGCTGCGTTTAACTGTACCAACAGGTTTACCATCCAAACGAGATCACATGGGATTACCTTTCACAGGTGAGACTGGAAAAATACTTTTCATTGTATTTGGTCATTATAACGTAATTTTACGAACAGATTTTCCTGACTTTGTGGCTAATATGAAGTCTCACGCATAATAGCCGCTCGGTGAAACCTGTCTCCAAACAACGAAGTATTTCCTTCGTAACTTCGCTGATAACACTTTGTGTTTTTGTCAAACATTGGAGCTTTGTATTCATTCTGAAGGTTTATTGTTATTAATATTGAATAAAAAGTAACTGGGATATATCATTGTTAATTATCATTCAAATTTTAGGTAAATTATTTTAATTTGAAACTTATACGGATTTTATTAGGGAAATACGGATTTTGGAGGTTGGTTATACAGGTTTGATTGACCAAAGGTTGACATGTATGTATTTAAATCCATTTTTTAAAAGCAAATTAATATTTATTTGTTTGTTTACTCACTGGTTATTACAGTATTAACTATCTGGAGGCTGAACCAGTCGGTTGAAATTTAAATTTTCGACCGTTATTTCTCATTTGTTCAGTCATCAAAATGAATCTTTACTCATATGAATCGGTTCACAAGGAGCCGGCTGTTCGCGCATGATCAATCACTGGCCATGAGGAGTCGACTCAGGATACTAACTCCTAGATTCAGAGAGTCGACTCTTTTCAGCATCAACTGACCTTGCGGCCTTTTTCTGTCAGAGAACAAACAGACACGGCTCTGGTAAGACTGTGTAGTAATTTGTATGAAATAAGAAAACATTTTGACAGCTTTACAGTGACAAATTCGTCTAAATGTTGTTATAAGTCCACAAATAGACTAACTCTTGCTAGGCTACATTACCCAACTAGGCTAGCTAAAGTTTCCCTGAAACGGTGTTTGAACTGAAGCTACACATTAATTTTCTTGAAATGAATGATTAGGTCTTTTTTTTTTAAACTCTATTTAATTGTGTAAATATTTTAATGGTTTAAAATCCTCACAGAAACCGTGACAGGGTAGTTTTCAGTCATTTAGCCAGCTAGCTAGCTAGTGTTGGTTAACAACTTGATCACTGAAGATTGCAGTGACTAAAGTTTACTGTGAGAAAAAACACGTAGTTTAAACTTTTGTGTTCATCCTGCACCCGTGATATAATATGAAACACTTTAAAACTTTTAATTTTTACTTTTTAAGCTCCCAGTATCCTTAATTTACTATATAAGTGCGAGTATTGGACTGTTGCGTAAAGGAGACCGGGGATGGTTGTAAACCTGAGATGTTATATGTGCTATAACCAGGGCTTTGAACCAGAATTTTTTTCCGAACAGAAACGGAATTTTAACGTTTCTGGTTTTGGGTTCCACCATTAAATAGACGTTCCCGAACCGGTTAGAACAAAAAAAATTTCGTTCCCGGAACGGTTAATTACGTTCCCTGTCAGCTGTTTAACAAATGGCTATAAAATTATGTCTCTGTCTCATCCAGCTTAAGCCAAATGTAGGCTAATTCTATTACAACCTTCATTAAATAAGACAAGAAATAATTCAAAACAATTATTTCAAATGTTGGCGATTTGGATTCTCAGTATGTCTTCCCATCTACACAAACAGAAAAAGTGCCAAAAATGAAAGATAATTCGTTTAGTGTGTTACCAAAGGCTGGTCAGGCCCTATAGAGGGCTACCGCATGACGTCACCGCGCCGCGAGATTTTGTTAGGCGCCATATTGGAAGACCAAGTACACATCTATGCAAGTACATACATACATAAAACAAACTACATCTGAAATGTAGCCAGGGCCGGTTCTGCCCTAATCTGGACCCGGGTGCAACATCGCGCAACCCCCCCCCAAAAAAAAAAAAAAAAAACCACCAGTCTAAATCAGGACAACCATCACATAACTATAACTATAAACATTTTATATCAACTATTTTAACTAAATGGGCTATAATAAGCCTGCAGGCAGCCACGGCGGGCTGCCTCAGAAAAGTAACCATTCAGTGACAACTGAAAGCCTGCAGCCATGGCGGGCTGCCTCAGAAAAGTAACCATTTGTCCTACCTTAAAACTCGTTTTGCATTTTCTGCCTCCTTTTTTGTATTTTCAACCCTCCGTTTATTTTCTTTCCTTTTCTGAAAACCCGATTTGTGTCCAGACATTTTGTTCTGCTACCAACGAACTAACTCGTCAGGTCTCGTCTCTCGAGTCCGCGATGATTCCCGTGGGAAGGGCAACAACTGATACATTTTTACAAACAGCCAATAGGGAGGTTGCATCGTTCAGGCTCTTCTTTGCTCAGACACGTGATAGCAGTCCACCTTCCCGCTCTCTCCATTCAGTCAGCGAACGTCACACAGGAAGTGAACCCCAGCGGGTCATAGAAACTTGCGCAGGAGAAGAATGGCTTTTTTATTTGTAGGCTACGGAAACTTTGAGGAACGAAATAAAAACCGGTAACCATTATTTTTAATAAGCGTTTCTGTTCCGGAACATAAAAAATAATAAAGTTTCTGGTTTCGTTTCTGTTCCATGTGAAATAGAAAAAGTTCCCGGTTTTCGTTTTCATTCCTTGAACCGGTTCAAAGCCCTGGCTATAACAAAACCGTGTTGCAGCCATCCCCGGTATCCCTTACTTCAAATCAGGTGTTCTCACTTTTTTCCTTCAGGACTGTCCTTTAAAGTGCATATTCTGGACCAATTTCGTGTTTTTTTTTTTTATAAGTATGTCCCTTTACACACTCATCCAGAAGGGTAATTGTGCACAAGGCCATCTGTCTACAGCAGAAAAAAATAAAATAACAAAACGCGTCTGGAAAAATGTGACCCCTCACCGAATCCAGGGACACATGTCGGCCGAAACGAATCCGAGATAATCGCAAAAGAAGCATTTTTTTTTCGAAATTTGTGATTTTTGTTTTTTTCCCATCATGTGCAAGTTGAGATCTTGAAGAATGCAATCAGTATTTCAGATAATAGATTGTTTTGTTGGAAAAGCATACATTTTTTGTTGCAAATTGTCTCGTTTTTGTCAGGACTGTAGCCTGCTGGGGGGTGTGGGTAAATTACCATATGGGCCATTCACATGAAGATTTAAGTCTTTTTGTTTTTTTTTTCCGCGAATCAGCTGTATGATCCGAGTTGAGCGCATGGCTACTTAACCTTCATACAGGCGTGTGATTTCACTATGGAATGAGTTACTAAACAGAGCACAGAAAAGGTGACACACCGCGAAGCAAACAGACACACGGTATTTACATCGGAGATCACCATTTCTAGCAAAAAAAAAACGCAACCTCGTTTTCCAGATTGAATGGAATACTTGAATGATTGGATGATACACGGACCGTTCTAGGACTACATTCCATCGGAGGCATTGGTGTGTGCATGGCGCCGTTTCTCTTTCTGATGGGGTAAGTTTATTAATCTAAGGCTGTGTGGTTATTTTTGCATGTAACGGAGAGTGTTGTGGTTTGGTTAAGCCTAGGTCACAACCGGACGATTTTTTGGCCGTGTGATTTTTGCCGTTTCCCAAATCGCTGCGGTTTTTTTTTTTGTTCACGGAGAAAGACGCGCGTTGGCCATAAGTTTGTCTTGCAACCTGAAAAAAACGTAAGCGCCCATAGAGTTTGTTTGACATGACAAAGAACTTCTGCGGCCGGTCTGCGGCTCGAAAATCAGCACATCACACGTGCGCTCTCGTGCTTTTCACACGCGCGCTCTCGTGCGTTTCATGCGCGCTCTCTGTGCGTTTCTTGCGTTTTTTGCATGTAGACCGGCCGTAGGAGCACGTACCGTACGGCCGGTTGTGACCGAGGCTTTACATGAAACTAGTGTTGTGTTAGTTGTGTCATCGTCGTGCTATCTTTCTTTCTTACGGTGTGAGTAATTTTTCAACCACAAAACGTTAACGTATACTTTAGGACTTATTTTTGTACTTCATAATTGTGTTGGGCATACTTTGCATGGAAGGAAAATTGACGTGGTGATCTTTGTTTACATGAAAGTAGTATCGTGCTAGCTAGTAGGGGGTTGGGCTTTCCTTAATGACATGCAAATGAGCACCATTATGTGCCCGCCCTGCACCCAGAGTAGCTGAGATGGAAAACTTTGAGGGCGATTTTCTCCCTTTTCTGTTTTAAGAGGTATACACTTTCAAAAGGCCACACATTCTTCAAATATTGTCAGATCTCCACATGGAAGGCATCATTGGAAAGCTTAGAAACGGTACTTTCTGAATCTGTCAATAACTCAAAATGCCCCCGGGCCGACATGTGTCCCTGGATTCTGTGATCTGACACAAATCCCAAGGGAGTCTGGAGCCAGATTCGTGATGTTATCTGAGGAAGTGAGAGCTTGCACGGTTTCAGTGCACAGTCTGATACCCCTTTTTCACCAAATCAGTTCCAGGGCTGGTTCGGGGCCGGTGCTGGTTCACAACTCGTTCAACTTGCGAGCCAGCTGAGAACCAGTTTGCTTTTCCATAGCTCGGGGTGCTAAGGGAAGCCACGTAGTTACATCGCTGTATACGTCAGTTACGTCGCTACGCTTGCATAAACCTTGGCACGAATATCGAAGCAAAAACAACATGGAAGAAGCAGCAGCAACAACAACACCAACAATAATAATAATGGATGACTTCGCGTTTGTACAGCTGCTGCTTCTCGTTGCTTAAAAATGGCGATCTTTCGCGGTCTTGTTATTGTTGTTGGTCTTAACAACTCCGCCCCGATGTAAGCGGTTCTTTCCTCTGGCCCAGCAGATTGATTGATTGATTGATTGATTGATTGATTGATTGATTGATTGATTACTTTATTCTGAACAATAAAGAAGAAAGATATAAAAATTTAAATAAAAAATGCAATAATCAAAACATCGTCATAAACAAACAGAATAGCGTAGCCACAAGGCAATAACATAACAATGTTCAGAAAGGATTAGGAAGAAGTAATAACTTATCCAATCCTAACCCTCTATACCACCGCTAATCAAATGTCACTTTCCACCATAATAAACTATATATGGGCAATTCCAGCGTTATGGACGTGACACTTGAACTCAAAATGGCAACAAATGACCCAGTGCATGTTTTATTGTCTCCCAGTATTTAAACAGGTGTTGCATATTTTAAGGCTGCACCATACTGGAGAAGTGATAGAACAAGAACAATTCCCATAGTACATCTAGGGCATGCCAGAAAATGCCAATAAAAGATGCGTTATGGATGTGACAGAAAAAGTATCACTTTTCTTGGGTGACTGTACATTTTTATCAAACTCTGTGAAATTGTAAACCTAATGTCGAAATGGAGATATCCATTTGATAGAGGGGTCCAAGGTGAATATTAAAAAATCTTTTGTTTAAAATATTTTGTATTTCATGCAGAGTTTCGGAAGGAAAAGTCAGCGTTATGGATGTGACGAAATTCCGTTATGGATGTGACGCGTCTGAAATAGACATGGCATATGTTTAGAAAATCAGCAATTTAACCACCATAACCCTTTGAAAAACTCTCTAAATATCAGCTAAAACTATCAAAGTTCTTAAATAATATTTAGGATGGCTATTGTTTTGCTGTTTTGTGGATTTTAGCATACATTTCTGTGGCTTGTGGCAATAATATAGAATTGTACATGATCAAAGTTGATTTTAGCTTGGGGTTTACATTATAAGAAAGAAAGACTGACAGTGACATATTAGGTTGGTTACAAATTGGTTCAACTTATTCACATCTGTAAAATACAGGCCTAGGTGATATCTCTGGGAGTGGTTTTGATGTATTACATGTTGCTTTATTTTTGCATGGTGAGGTTGACATTTACATGGAATTGCCCATATACAAAAGAAAACAAAAGCAATAAACAAAAAAGAAAACATACCAACATACCAAAACATACCGACATGGTATAATATCGACCAAATCAAATCATATATACAGATACTTATGTTATGCATATAGACACACATACAATACATATATACAGTACATACATATACACATACCTATAACTATACACTAAATACAAGAAGACCAGTCACAGACTTACTCTCAATTTCATCATCACCTATATAGTCTGCCTGTCCTCATTCTCATACATTTTTATTAACATGTTTTTATATAATTTTTTTAACAGTTTTATGTTGGTGTTATTTTTGAGTTCATTTTCCAGACCATTCCACAGTTTCACCCCACAGACTGTTATGCACATACTTTTCAGAGTTGTTCTAACATTTACTCTCTTAAAATTCATTTCCCCTCTCAGGTTAGACCCACCCTGCCTTTCCATAAACGTATTTTGTACCTCACCCGGAAGAAGGTTATGTCTTGCTTTATACATAATTTGTGCAGTCTTGTGTTTAACCAGATCCGTGAATTTCAGAGTGTGTGCTTTTACGAATAATGCGTTTGTATGCTCAAGATATCCCGTATTATTGACAATTCTTATTGCTCTTTTTTGTAATGTGCATAACGGCTGCAGGTTAGATTTGTAGGTATTACCCCATATCTCCACACAGTAGCTCAGATATGGAAGTATGAGTGCATTATACAGAGTATGTAGTGATTTATAGTCCAGAATGTGTCTTGATTTCCCCAAAATTACAGTAATCTTTGCTATTTTTGCTTTAACATGATTAATATGCAGTTTCCAGCAGACTTTATGATCAACAATCACACCCAGAAATTTTATTTCATACACTCTTTCTATGGTTATGTTGTCAATTTTCAATTCAGCTTGAGGGTTCGACTTATATTTTCCAAATAACATAATCTTTGTTTTACTCAAATTCAATGACAATTTGTTTACGTTAAACCACCTTTTTAATTTATTAATTTCGGTTGTGATTGTTTCCATAAGCTGCTGTGCATTGTCCCCGGCGCAAAAGATGTTTGTATCATCAGCAAATAATATGCATTTCATTATACTTGATACATTACATAAATCGTTAATGTACAATATAAACAGTTTAGGACCTAAGACAGACCCTTGCGGTACTCCACATGTTATGGGCAAATACTCAGATGTGTGATCTCCAATTTTTACAAATTGTTGCCTGTTACTTAAGTAGCTCCTCACCCAGTCCAAACCAACCCCTCTGATACCATACCTCTCTAATTTTTTGAATAGAATGTCGTGATTTATTGTATCACATGCTTTCTTTAGATCTATGAAAATTCCCATAACATGTTTTTTATTGTCTATACCATTTGTGATTTTCTCGATAAGTTCCATTAATGCCAGGGTTGTTGATCTGTCTTTCCGGAATCCGTATTGACGGTCAGCTAAAAGTTTATATTTTTCAATGAAGTTGTCTAGTTTTGCTGTGAACAGTTTTTCGAGGATCTTGGAGAACTGAGAGAGTAAAGAAACTGGCCTGTAATTTGTGTAATGGTGTCTATCTCCACATTTATATAAAGGTATAACTTTAGCTATTTTCATGTTGTTTGGAAATTTACTAGATTGAAAAGACATATTACATATGTGAGTAAATGGTTCTGCAATTTCTTCAATAACTTTTTTTTATTAAACTCATATCAATATCATTCCAGTCAGTGGAGGTTTTACTTTCACTTCTCCTTACAATGTCTATGACCTCTTTTATGCCAACTGCACCAAGGAATATAGATTTAGGATTTCTCTCCCATCGAGCAGCCTCCGCCCCTCCAGGTGTGTCTGTATCCTGAATCTTTTCTGCCAAATCTGATCCCACATTTACAAAGAATCTATTAAAACCATTTACCACTTCCTCCATATTATTTATTGATCTGTCATTCTCAATATAATGATCAGGGTAGCTTGTGTTTTTGTTTTTAGCTCTATTCCTAATAATACTATTCAGTACATTCCATAGCCCCTTCATGTCATTTTTATTACTATCTAATAATTTATTATAATATTCCTTCTTACATGTCCTCATAATGCTGGTTAATTTATTCTTGTATTTTTTATATTTAATTTCTGCCTCCAAAGTTCGTTTTTTTATGAATTGTCTATACAGCATGTTCTTTTTTTTACAGGCATTTTTTAATGCTTTGGTGATCCATGGACCATTTGCTTGTTTTTGTCCATCATTGTATTTCCTTACAGGACAGGTTTTATCATATAGTGTTTTAAAGATATTTAGGAATCCACTGTATGCTTTGTCAATATCTTCTTCCTCATTTACTACTTTCCAGTTCTGTTTCAGTAATTCACTCTTAAGTATCCTTATGTTTTCTTCGGTTCTTATCCATTTGTATTTCAGCTGATTCATATCCTTAGGTTTCCAGTAATCACAGTGATAGACAATAAATACAGGCAAATGGTCACTGATGTCATTATATAAAAGCCCACTTTCTGTATTATTCTCCATACTGTTTGTAAATATATTATCTATTAATGTGACACAGTGAGAAGTAATTCTACTAGGTTTGGTGATTTTTGGGTATAAACCCATACTGTACATTGTATTTATGAAATCTTCTGTCATTTTATGCTTTTTTGGATTTAACAGATCAATATTATAATCCCCACAGATAAACACAGTCTTCTGCACTGAGTTAGAAAACATGTTTTCCATCCAGTTTTCAAATATATCGATACTTGATGCTGGAGTTCTGTACAAACAGCTCACAATTATATTTTTTACTTTTTCCATACAAATTTCCACTGTGATACATTCCACCAGATTTTCAACAGCTGCTGTCATACTCTCCACCACCTTATACTTCAGTCCTTTGTCCACATATATTGCCACACCTCCTCCTCTCTTTTTCGCTCTGCTTATATGATTTAGATCTTGGGTGGCCAACCCGTGGCTCGCGAGCCGCATGCGGCTCTTTGCCCGGTGTCATGCGGCTCTTACGTTCATATCGAAGTTTGTGTTTGTGTGTGTTTTTTTTTTTTATGTGCGTGTGCGCTTTGCTTGAGTTCAGTATGGTATTTTCGTCAAATGCATCTTCGCTTTGCTTGGGTATATTACGGTATTTTCAGGTCATGTCAAATGCGCATGTGCGTGAGATAATCGCTAAGTTTTTGGGCAAGGTGTATCTTGTGTCAAGTAGCCTCTCAAAATGGCAATGCACAGCAAAACGAAAATATGAAGACGAACATAGGACATTTTTAACAGAGTGGGAAAGTTTATACTTTTTTGTTGAACGTAATGGCAAGCCATTCTGCCTTATATGTCAGTTGTCATTAGCTCATTTCAAAGCTTCCCGCCTCCCTGAATAAGCAAGGAGCCAGATATGCAACACTAATTGAAAACCTGCACGAAAGCTTTGTAACCCGGTTCCGTGATATACAACTGAAAAGGCCACAGGTTACGTTCCTCGTCGACCCATTCAATGCGGAGATGGACTGTTTGAAAGCCCCGCTTGTCAGAGATGAGGCTGCGGCTGAGTTGGAGATGATCGATCTTCGTGAGGAAGACCAACTGAAACCTGTTTTGAGGGAAGGCACCATTGAGTTTTGGAAAAGTGTGCCATTGGAAAAATACCCGAATGTGAAACGGGCTGCGCTTAAGATACTGTCAATGTTTGGGTCAACATACGTCTGCGAGTCTGTGTTCTCTACCATGAAACACGTGAAGTCAAAGCATTGTTCTGTTCTGACTGAAACCCATGTGAAAGAACTGCTTCGAGTGGCAACGACGGAATACAAGCCAGATTTGAAGAGGATTGTTCAAGGCAAGGAATGTCAGAAGTCCCACTAAGCAACATGCATAGTAAGTGTACACAATATTGATTGCTGTAAATGACTGGCCTGTGGTATTAGTACTGACTGAAGGAGTAAATTTCTCTCATGTTGGCGTGTGACATTTACTATTAATCTGGCTGAGCAGAGGTGTGTGTGTGTGTCTGTGAGAGAGAGAGAGAGCGGGGGGGGCGATGTTCATGTGCGGTCATGTGTATGGTGTGGCTTTTTTTTTGGTGATGCCATGAGTCCCACTAAGCAGCATGCATAGTAAGTGCACACAATGTTCATTGTTAAAAATGACTGGCCTCAGCCTGTGGTCTTAGTACTGTAGGAGTAAATATGTTGGTGTGTGACATTTACTATTAATCTGGCTGAGCAGAGGTGTGTGTGTGTGTGTGTGTGAGAGAGAGAGAGAGAGAGAGAGGAAGAGATGGGTGATGTTCGTGTGCCCATGTGTATGATGTGGCTCTTTGCGGTAATACAGTAAAAAATGTGGCTCTTGGTCTCCAACTGGTTGGCCACCCCTGATTTAGATCATAACCCTCCATCTCAAAGTCCACATCTCTGTCAGTGCTGATCCATGTTTCTGAAATTGCTATGATGTTGAATGGGTTCTTAAACTGTTTCAAATATTCTTTAATATTGTGGAAGTTGGCATATAGGCTTCTGCTATTGAAGTGGATGATTGATATGTTATGCTTTGATTGGAAAGTTGCGTTGTAGTGCTCATCTGTGTAATAACTGCAGCTGTTTTCTATATCATTGAGTAAATTGTTATCCGGATCAATAACATGTTCTTTGTCCTGTATTTTATGTTCTGGATATACAAAGTTTTCTAGTCCTAATGTGTGTTTATTATCAGGAGTTGTCATGGCTGTAGTTTAAGGATACCTTGTTGTTGTACGTTTCATTAATATTTGCTCAGCTCCTCCAGCTCCCGGATGACTAGTACTTTGGCTTGTTCTGGTGTTCCATTTAACTTGATGTATATTTTGCAGTTTGAAGTCCATGTTGATTGTATTTTCTTCTGTTTTCTGAGTAAACGGGCCATTCTGGCAATGTCCGCATTTTTCTTTGTCAGGTGCTCATTGATGTAAACGTCTGATCCCTTAAGCCGTCTTCCCTGTTTCAGCAGTTCGTTTTTGTGTTTTCTATTTGCAAACCGAACTATTATTGCCGGTTTTGTCTTCTCGTTTCCCCTTGGGAGCGGGTGACAGGCCTCGATGTTCTCCCTGTCTAACTCAACTCCCTTTGAGCGGAGAAACGCCGCCACCTGTTGCTCCACCGATGCCGCGTCCTCCTCGCTCGGCTCCTCTCCGTTCCGCATCGCCACTGCCCGTGCATATGAACGAGGTTTCATTTCCAAGCCGGTGATTATGATGTTGTTCATTCTGGTATATTGCTCCAGATCGGCCACCCGGTTCTCCAGCAAGTTAATCCGCTTGTCCTTCTCGGTGATTTGTAGCCTCAAGGCTTTAACTTCCTCCACCAGGCTCATGATGGTTTTCTGCTGTTGTCTAACAGCAGAAACCTCCTCCGTCAACATGTCGAGCGATCTTTTAATATCGTCGACCTCCTCAACCTGTGCTGTATTCTTTTTTGGTGGCATGTCGCGAACCGAGGAGCGAAGCGCAGGAAGAACAAGCGGGGCGGCAGCAGCGCGGCAGGAAAATCTGAGGCTTCAGCCGCGGCCCAGGCCCACTCTCAGCCCGCTCTCGCTCTCAGCCTGTTCCCGCGCAGCCTCTCAGCCCGCTCTCGCTCTCAGCCTGTTCTCGCGCAGCCTCTCAGCCCGCTCTCGCTCTCAGCGTGTTCTCGTGCAGCCTCTCAGCCCGGTCTCGCTCTCAGCGTGTTCTCGCGCAGCCTCTCAGCCCGGTCTCGCTCTCAGCGTGTTCTTGCGCAGCCTCTCAGCCCGCTCTCGCTTTCAGCGTGTTCCCGCGCAGCCTCTCAGCCCGCTCTCGCTCTCAGCGTGTTCTCGCGCAGCCTCTCAGCCCGCTCTCGCTCTCAGCGTGTTCTCGCGCAGCCTCTCAGCCCGCTCTCGCTTTCAGCGTGTTCCCGCGCAGCCTCTCAGCCCGCTCTCGCTTTCAGCGTGTTCCCGCGCAGCCTCTCAGCCCGCTCTCGCTCTCAGCGTGTTCTCGCGCAGCCTCTCAGCCCGCTCTCGCTCTCAGCGTGTTCTCGCGCAGCCTCTCAGCCCGCTCTCGCTCTCAGCGTGTTCCCGCGCAGCCTCTCAGCCCGCTCTCGCTCTCAGCGTGTTCTCGTGCAGCCTCTCAGCCCGCTCTCGCTCTCAGCGTGTTCCCGCGCAGCCTCTCAGCCCGCTCTCGCTCTCAGCGTGTTCTCGCGCAGCCTCTCAGCCCGCTCTCGCTCTCAGCGTGTTCTCGCGCAGCCTCTCAGCCCGCTCTCGCTCTCAGCGCGTTCTCGCGCAGCCTCTCAGCCCGCTCTCGCTCTCAGCGTGTTCCCGCGCAGCCTCTCAGCCCGCTCTCGCTCTCAGCGTGTTCCCGCGCAGCCTCTCAGCCCGCTCTCGCTCTCAGCGTGTTCTCGCGCAGCCTCTCAGCGTGTTCTCGCGCAGCCTCTCAGCCCGCTCTCGCTCTCAGCGTGTTCTCGCGCAGCCTCTCAGCCCGCTCTCGCTCTCAGCGTGTTCTCGCGCAGCCTCTCAGCCCGCTCTCGCTCTCAGCGTGTTCTCGCGCAGCCTCTCAGCCCGCTCTCGCTTTCAGCGTGTTCCCGCGCAGCCTCTCAGCCCGCTCTCGCTCTCAGCGTGTTCCCGCGCAGCCTCTCAGCCCGCTCTCGCTCTCAGCGTGTTCTCGCGCAGCCTCTCAGCCCGCTCTCGCTCTCAGAGCGTTCTCGCGCAGCCTCTCAGCCCGCTCTCGCTCTCAGCGCGTTGTAGCGCAGCCTCTCAGCCCGCTCTCGCTCTCAGCGCGTTCTCGCGCAGCCTCTCAGCCCGCTCTCGCTCTCAGCGCGTTCTCGCGCAGCCTCTCAGCCCGCTCTCGCTCTCAGCGCGTTCTCGCGCAGCCTCTCAGCCTGCTCTCGCTCTCAGCGTGTTCTCGCGCAGCCTCTCAGCCGGCTCTCGCTCTCAGCGCGTTCTCGCGCAGCCTCTCAGCCCGCTCTCGCTCTCAGCGCGTTGTAGCGCAGCCTCTCAGCCCGCTCTCGCTCTCAGCGCGTTCTCGCGCAGCCTCTCAGCCCGCTCTCGCTCTCAGCGCGTTCTCGCGCAGCCTCTCAGCCCGCTCTCGCTCTCAGCGCGTTCTCGCGCAGCCTCTCAGCCCGCTCTCGCTCTCAGCGCGTTCTCGCGCAGCCTCTCAGCCTGCTCTCGCTCTCAGCGTGTTCTCGCGCAGCCTCTCAGCCGGCTCTCGCTCTCAGCGTGTTCTCGCGCAGCCTCTCAGCCCGCTCTCGCTCTCAGCGTGTTCCCGCGCAGCCTCTCAGCCCGCTCTCGCTCTCAGCGTGTTCCCGCGCAGCCTCTCAGCCCGCTCTCGCTCTCAGCGCGTTCTCGCGCAGCCTCTCAGCCCGCTCTCGCTCTCAGCGCGTTCTCGCGCAGCCTCTCAGCCTGCTCTCGCTCTCAGCGTGTTCTCGCGCAGCCTCTCAGCCGGCTCTCGCTCTCAGCGCGTTCTCGCGCAGCCTCTCAGCCCGCTCTCGCTCTCAGCGCGTTGTAGCGCAGCCTCTCAGCCCGCTCTCGCTCTCAGCGCGTTCTCGCGCAGCCTCTCAGCCCGCTCTCGCTCTCAGCGCGTTCTCGCGCAGCCTCTCAGCCCGCTCTCGCTCTCAGCGCGTTCTCGCGCAGCCTCTCAGCCCGCTCTCGCTCTCAGCGCGTTCTCGCGCAGCCTCTCAGCCTGCTCTCGCTCTCAGCGTGTTCTCGCGCAGCCTCTCAGCCGGCTCTCGCTCTCAGCGTGTTCTCGCGCAGCCTCTCAGCCCGCTCTCGCTCTCAGCGTGTTCCCGCGCAGCCTCTCAGCCCGCTCTCGCTCTCAGCGTGTTCCCGCGCAGCCTCTCAGCCCGCTCTCGCTCTCAGCGTGTTCCCGCGCAGCCTCTCAGCCCGCTCTCGCTCTCAGCGTGTTCCCGCGCAGCCTCTCAGCCCGCTCTCGCTCTCAGCGTGTTCCCGCGCAGCCTCTCAGCCCGCTCTCGCTCTCAGCGTGTTCCCGCGCAGCCTCTCAGCCCGCTCTCGCTCTCAGCGTGTTCCCGCGCAGCCTCTCAGCCCGCTCTCGCTCTCAGCGTGTTCCCGCGCAGCCTCTCAGCCCGCTCTCGCTCTCAGCGTGTTCCCGCGCAGCCTCTCAGCCCGCTCTCGCTCTCAGCAGAGAGTTGGTGCTAGCCTGGAACCGGTTTTTCTGGCCCCAGAGCCAGTTCTTTGTCAGTGGAAACAGAAAACCCGGTTCCAAACTAAGCACTGGCCCTGAACCAGCCCTGGAACTGCTTTGGTGGAAAAGGGGCATGTGTAGACCAAGCGCTCCCATTTCTCTCTCATTGTCAGGTCTTTTGGGAAACGATGAGTACTAATCCCATCAAGATTGGTGTTGCTACACCCTCCTACGATGCATCTGTTAACCATTTTAATAATTACGCGATAACGTTGAAGAAATTTGCAGAAAACCACCAGGTCGTTTTCTCATAAACAAACCAGCGCTGACGTAGGATTCAGAGGGAGGCGTCCCGCACGCGACGTCACGAAAATCAATGTTTGCCGGGAAATCCAAATGGCAAGTTTTTTCAGAGGCGGACCAATTCGCCTCAAATGGCTCGATTTCAACTGAATTTTTCTGGTATTGCGCAAGGTAAAAAAATTGCACAAAATGCAAAATGTGACAGATATTTGACCAAAGTTTAATATAAAATAGGAGAATTGCATTGATCTTGCTCCTGAATTTACCCGTGATATGCACTTTAAAGGTCATAGGTAAGGGTTGGAGGTGGAACGTAGAAAATCAACTTTATTGTCTAGAAGAACGATCCAAAAAGCGAATTCAATCTTCCTGGTGTCTAATTTGCACCCTAAAATTGAATAAAACGGTTAAAATATATTGGTTTGAGCAATTTCCGAAGGTTTGTTTACACCTCACTTACGTGCACTTTCACCGCCAGGGGACCATCGTCATGACGTCATTCAAGGCAAAAAGACTGGGAGCAGTTCTGTGTTTACTTGCGAACCGAGCACACGTGTACGGACATTGGTCGTGAGAGGTTGCGTAAAATGTCTGAAAGCGATTTTGAAGTAGGAACTCTCCAAATTGAATATCGAGAGGTGAAACCGTATATGTATGAACCTACTGTATGGCCGTTGCGAAGCAATCTGTGGATGTGGCTCACTGGTTTGACCGTGCGGCCTCGGAATCGGACAGCGACTTGGCGGACTCTGATCGCGGTGACCCCGGACCTCAACAAGACTCGCGCCCAAATGTTTTATCCTGGTAGTTATGAAAAATTCTTACTTTCATCGTAATACTAAGTAAGAGCCCTTTTGAAGAATAATTAAAGCGCCCTCCCTAGTGGATATAGGGAACGATTACTGGACAGCGCGCCGGTCGGCCACATTAGTCTGCCATCCGCGGCATTATACTATTTATAGCCGATTCTAAGCGCGGAAATATCCCTTTATCTCATTTCCACAATGATTGTACAGGATCCCTCAGGATTCTTGATTTGTCAATTGCAAGCAAAAGTAAAAATGTTTACCTCCAATCTTCTCCTTTTTGCTTGAGCGTTGCTGCTCCGTTTCTTCTTTGACTGCTTGATTTTGTGTTCGAATTTTGTCAGAACAGCGTCAGGTTTGAGCTTTCTCTATCCGACACGGACACCTAAACTCTCCAACAGATGGGGATTCTTCAAAAAGTGATCGGAGCACAGAGTGGCGTATTTACCCGGCTGCCAACCCTCTCGCTTCACGTGCACAATCCTCTCGCTCCGCCTCTTCTCCTCTCTCGGAAAAAGATAAAAACTTCTTCCTGAACCGGTCCCGTTGTTACAGTTCACTGCACAACAATAAGGCATGGTTTTTCTTTGGAAATTCCCAAACGCACGTCTGCACTCAAGCTGAACAGCAACGCAAGTAAATGGAAGTGGACTCAACTAGGGCTGCACGATATCAGAAAAATATGCGATATTCAATAACATGACTGAATATCTCGATATCGATATGTATCACGATAATTAAATATATAATGTTTTTCTTACCTCTACTCGCCGTTCTGCCCTGTATCTAGCATTTAAAAAAAACACCCAATGCATCGCTTCCATTCCAACATTATTTTTTATTGGAAAAACATGGCTACACCTGCAATGGTGTCCATCAATCATCTTTAAATCTCTTAATTTTTGTGAGCGCAGCAGAAAATGTCTTAAGTTGAAGTAAACAAAAAAACTGAAAACTACATTACATTAACATAAAGCATTCAAAATGGCAATTTCAGTGGCTCCCGGGAGATGAAGGTGAGCGACACAGATTCACCATAAACTCAAACACAATCTGTTAATAACACATGCGGGTGAGAGAGCAGTGGTGTGTGTGTGTGTGAAAGTGAGAGTGAGAGCGGTTGTGTGAGAGAGAGAGCGCGGTTTTATGTTTTTATGCTGCTATACATCAGTGTTTGTCCCAGTGAGCCGCCCCACCACTGTTTTACAGGTACATGTCTTGCAAAGTACCCGAGTTTGCAGTACGTCATCCCTCCTGAATCCAAAGTACTTTTTTTTTTTGGAAACCAGCTCCTCCTCACACAAGTTTGTCTCACCACACTTGCTACCGCTTCCGCCATCACCACGAGGATTTTACTTGTTTTGCAATAGGGGGCGGAGTTATCCCGCGGCGCTTGTTGACATTCAAATGTGATTGGACGGCACAGAAAAATGTGCCTTTTATCGAAATTTAAGTAATTTTTGCGGTATGTGTATCGCAAACTATGATATCGCGATATCGATACTTTTTCGATATATTGTGCAGCCCTAGACTCAACTCAAGCGATTTGTTTGTCTTGAATGACGTCACGCGCCGAGTGGTCACGAAAATCGCCGAGCAGAAATTCGCCGCGATCCGCGCTAACTTATTCTAACTTATTTTAATTATTACTTATTAACAATACTTCTTGGGACCAGAAGAAAATTACAGAGGGTTTTTTAACATATAAAGCTTCAGATGTGCATAAATTTAAAACCTTTGCCTAGGACCTTTAAAGTAAAAAGGGAAGAAAAAAAAGGCTATGAACTAAATCCAAGTATTCAATTATTAAGTCAAATTTTCATGGTCTATATAAATAGCTATGCTTCATGGATGCCATTTTGCAAACCATGGTTTTATATCTTCTTCTTCCAGCTTGTCCCACTTATGTGTGTGGGGTCGCTGCCATGTCCTTGACATGTCATTAATTCTTTATTTGCGATAAACGTCACTTCCGGTACTGATCCGCCTCATTGTGTATTCAGATTTCCAGCTGATGGACAGGCATCGTATTTGTTTACAGTCGCTTTGCAGTAGTTTCTTGTGTTTTGCCTCCAGATTGTTGCTCTGTATTTGGATGTTCAAACCAATCAAATCGAGAAAAAGACAAAAGGTGTTCTAGGATACCAAAAGAAGTCGTATACAAGGGTGAAAGAACGAAAAATCTCTCAAAAAGATGCCGTCAAAAATGGCTTGCAAACCTTTCACTGTGTTCGGAAGGAATTGAGAGTCGACATGCTCGTGTTTGCAGCCATCATTTTGTTAAAGGTACGGAGATCAACTTTATGGATCTAAAATTAAAACTTCTAATGTTAAATGAGTTTTCTTACGTTTTGGATGTCATAAAACAAACCATTGATGAAACCAGTTTGTCATTTGGCCTTGGCTGAAACTCAATTTTTGACGTATTTTTTTCAGGTTGTCCAATGATGTCAGTTCATAAGTCTGAGCTAGGGCTGAACGATATATCGTTATCGTATCTATATCTAGATATGAACATTCAAGATATTAATATCGAAAAAGCAACGATATAGATGATATAGATTTCCCCTCCCCGCGCTCGCCCTGCATGTACAACTCTGGCAGTCACAACAAACATCATTTTTACAATTGCCCTTGAATGCACTGCTAAGGCCAACCAACCACAAACCTTATTTCATGCTTGCTGTGGATTGACAGCTGAAGCCAACCAATGACAAACATATGAGGGCGGGAGTGAGGGAGACGGAGACCGACGTGCGCGCACACTACAGACACAGCGGGGAAATTAAAAAGAAAGAAAATGAGTGCGGAAGATAATGCGGCCAGTGGCGGTGCAGAATCTGACTTGGTGCCAAAACATAAATCATCCTCCATTATTTGGAGGTATTTTGGATTCAGAAAGGACAATGTTAACCAGAGTGAGGTGTTGTGCAGGTCGTGCTTAGCAAAAATTGCGACGAAGCAAGGTAGCACAACAAACATGTTTCGCCACCTGAAACAACACCGTCGCGTGCTGCACGAAAAGTGTATGACAATGAGAGAAACACCTGGGACTTCTCAGTCATCCCAAAATAAGCCAAAGCAAAGTTTGATTGCTGATGCGTTCAGTAGACCTCTTCGCATGTTTGTAAACAAACCGAGCGTTGCCAGGATGCGCGCGCAGCCTGGATTCGGAAACAATGGCGCTGCCCATAGACCGGCATTATGAGCTGTCAGATTATGCCAAACAATTGTCGTTACAAGATCGAGAATGCTACATAAATAAGTTAACTCTAACAAGTGGACATCGCCTACCGGATCCGCATTTAATTAAAGAGTGGACGGACGATGTTAGTAAGTTCTCTGGTATACAATGGCCAGATATATACTCGTACCTTATTGACAAGACTTCAGTGTACACCCACGAAAAACTTCGTGCCTACACGTCTTTAGACGCATATGATTATGTTATGATGGCACAAAATCTGGACTGCTTGAGTCAAGCGAGACCTCTCCTACAAACAAAATTGCATGCAAAGCTAAGTTAACATGCTAACAATATTCATTACATTGTGTAACTATGACCCAGCTAATCAGACAAACGCTACCAAAGTATTTTGCTACATCAATAAACGAAGACTAGAAAGAATAAAAAAGATTTAATAAATAGCCTGATCTTACCTGTGATGAAGTGGGCGCTGCAAACCCGCGCGTTTTTGATAGTGCTTTCATCCCAGTCTACACGTTTGATGGCTTGTAGCCATAGACGTCAGCGATTTTTTTGGAATGGGTGAGATCCTGCTGGAATTCTGTACATTTTAACCCCATCACTGCTACGATTCTGACACCCGACAACACAACAACTAGGCATTTCTTCCAAATATTTCTTCTCGTCTCTACCGTCGCTGAGTCTTTTTTGGGTCCAGGCTGCGCGCGCAATTTCCTCTTGCATATGAATGACGTTTACTGCGAAGGGGTCTGTAGTAGGGCTGTGCTGATAGACGATGCCATCGTCCATCGACGATGGTGGTCATCCATCACGATGGAGAGCCACCATCGTGATACCATGCCCCCTCCTGTCATAAACATGCATATACGGTATCATCTGGGCCTATTTAACCTAAAAAGTTAGTTTTTTGTTAGTTTAGTTAGTTAGTTTTGTTTAATATATAAATATATTATATAACATATAATTATATATAAATACGTAATTATATAATTCATTATAAAGTAATATCCTATTACCGCTTGTTCACGTAGGCTATGGTGCAGGGACGTGCTAGTGAACATAACATGTGGTTACACAAATACAGTATGCTACTAATAATACATTTTGACTTCATTTTTTTAGCCTACAATATACTTTTAATGTAAAATTTGTCATGTTGTTCAAACAAATAGCCACTATTAACGACTTCAGTCGGGAAATATTGCACCTTATCAAACGGCAGTGAAGCGCAGACTTCGGCAGAAGTCAAATAACTTTAATCTGGTAAATAGGCCTACTTTCAGACACAAAATGGTCCACTCTAAGCCATAATGTCAAACCAAATGGAAGAATGAAGGTGATTCTGATAAATGTAAAAACAGTAAAAAAAAAAAAACAATATTAAATCATGATTTTAAAAGCTGGTGCAATAATTCAAACACTAATAAATTGGAAAAATTAGCGCGTTCAAGTGCGCACTAAAGGCCGAAACGCATCTTCAATTGATATGGTGTAAATAAACAATGAGTAATAGCTTAAGTGTAGTTTCTTCTCATAGTTTGAATACTAGTCTTTCATTGTTAGAGCTGATTAATATCTTGCCGTGATCAGTGAGTGCTCGGGGAGGTTCATTTCCACCTGCGCTTTGCGCAGCTCATTTCTCCGAAGCCAGCTGTGCGCAAACGCAGTGTTGACTGCTCGGCAAACTCCAAACGCTCGGTCTGTACTGGCCCTCTGTTGCGCAAGCGAGTTGGTTATGGCCAGGTTCAAATTGTGCCCAAAACAACTTAACCACGGCCATTTCAATTGCCTGATGGCTGCGACAATATTCGCCCCGTTGTTATACAGGCGATCTTTTTCTCCTCTATTTTCCATTCGGCAAGTGTCTCGCGCAATGCGTCTTCTAAATTGTCCGCTGAATGTGTCTCTGGCATGAAACTCGTCTGCAGGCATTTGGACTGCATTGCCCACTCTCGGTCCACATAATGTACGGTAGCTGACATATAGGGCATCATGTTGCAGCTGGACCACATATCCGTTATCAAGACCAAATATTCCACATCACCTAGCGCTTTTTTTTTCTTTACATGCCAAAGCCTCGGATGAGTATCTAATACTTTTAATAATAATAATATATTTAATAATGTGGTATTAAAATCCCCCCCCCCCCCCCCCCCCGCCCACGATATGATCGTCCATCACGATGTTTGCACTGTAAACATCGTCGATGCCAATTAAGGGGACATCGCACAGCCCTAGTCTGTAGCGTTACACCGTACGAGTCGACGTCCACCAGACATAAAGAAATTACAGACGCTATAACATACCACATTGCAAAAGACATGGTACCTGTTCTGTTAGTAGCAAATGCATTTTCTGCATACAGTTATGTGATCTTTTGAAGAATATAAGATGTTGCACTTCAATGCACTTTCAATGTTCCACCAGCTGCTGCATTTGTTATTTATTGTTAAAGCAGAGCTGCAGTAAAATGTTTGATTTGTAATTTATTTATTCGTAATTTATGTTAATGTTGATGACTGGCAGTGAGTTCTTAAAAATAAAACTGCACTTTCCACATTTTTTTGTATTATGATGTTTTTATTTTTCTGAAAAATGCTTGGTTTTCACCGAACCCGTAGTCGCATTGTATCGATATATCTGGCATGAATATCGAGATATGAAATTTTGTCCATATCGTTCAGCCCTAGTCTGAGCTATGTTTGAAATATCATGAAATAAAATGTAAGTTATTGTTGCAAAAACACCTACAGTAGCTCCAACTTGAATCACATTCTATATTTCAGCTTATGTTACTCACCTTCAGGGGCTTAGCGAGGATTGGGAAGGTTGGGAGTGTTTTTCTGAAAGTAGGGAGTGTAACTTGGTCGCAGTGGGGGGGATACATACACGCACATATTAACAAAGTTTAAATTCAGTTTCTTATTCATTAACCAGAACTTTACAAATCACTATAATTATCAATAAAATCTTCTACAAATTCCTGCAATAAAAGCAGAAACCTTAAACTATCATTTCTAGTGCACTACAAAAATAAAATATAAATTGCTGCAATTGAGTCCTATTACACAGAATACATCTTCACTAAACACAACGAAGATAACAAATGAGATTCAGCCGACTCTGAAGATTAATATTATAAAATATATACAACTGAAAATAATATACCTTTAACACGTTTTGATTTTAGGAAATATACATCATGCAAATGTTATCGTTTTGATTCTGTTAAAAAGTGCAATAAAGAAGAGTTAAAAATAAGTGAAATTAAGTTACAAATGAAAGGAAATGCTCCTGTAGTTACTTGAAATGTAAATACTGTAAACAATACAAAAAAATTTACTAATAATGGTAGCTTATGAAATTACTATTTAAGATAATGTACATCTTGGCGAAAGAGAAACCAATCAAAACCGAAAGGGTGAAAGTGATTATTGTGCCGTTACCATGGGAACAGTCTTTTATGAATGCGGAAGTGGGCTCTCAGCGCGCCGAGTCCGGTGGGACTGAGGAAGGGGGCAAGTTTTATGTTTCATCTAATTTAGGTCATTTAAAAGCCATAATATTATTCGTCAGTGGGCACATAGGAAAGTGTAAAGTATGAAGTTTCTGTCAGTACGTTTATCAGGGTTGTATAATAAAAAAAACCCTCAAAGATATTTATCTAAATACATGACTTACTCATTCTAAACCTGCCGAGCTTCGCCATCGAAGCTCTCAAAACTCGTAGTATTTTGCTTCCGTTCAAGCCTCGTTTTGAAGTCTGACCAATAAGAACGCTACATTTTTGGCGGTAAATTTGATTTTCTTGATTTAACTTCCATATATGGAAAGCACACACGCTGACTGACAAAAATGTCCACAGAAATGCACAAAATTACTTCACAAAACAACAAAATTTCACAAAATTTTGGTTAGCACGGGTTAGTATAAAATTTATAGGCCGTGTTTGGGGATTTATGGCCGTGTTTTTTGAGAATTGGCTGTGTAAAACACGGCTGCACGGCTCACTAGCTAAGCCTATGCTCACCTTTTGCAAAAATAAGACGATTATTGTCCTTTAGAAGTCTTATTCTAATGTCAGGAACTCAGCCACAAACGAAAAAGTTATCAGCTTCAAGACTTTTGAAAGCTTTCATTTGCTTCTTCATGTAAAACGATGTTTGGACGACCAGATAATTGGAAATGTCCTGAAACTGTAGATTTGGAAAGTTGTTGAAATCGCTTGAAAAGTCTGTCTTTTTTTTAAGCTCTAGCGGTCCAGTCCAACACACAAATATATTTTTTTTCTTGATCTCTCGATTTTGCTTTTGGTTCTCATCCGTTAATATAGTCAGATGGAGAATGTTTTCCACAAGATGACGACGGACGTGTACTTGGCTTGGATGCCATCTTTGATCGTTGCCCATCACTTGGAACCCGGAAGTGAACCAGGTGACAAAAAGTCCCATGATTTCAAACAAAGGATTGGGGCATGGTTTTACGCCGGATGCCCTTCCTGCCACAACCCTCCCATTTCTGGGCTTGGAACCAACCATTCACGCACACATTCACACCTATGGACAATTTAGAGTAGCCAGTTAACCTAACCGCATGCCTTTGGACTGTAGGGGAAACCGGAGCACCCGGAGGAAACCCACGCGGACATGGGGAGAACATGCAAACTCCACACAGAAAGGCCCTCGCCGGCCGCTGGGTTTGAACCCAGAACCTTCTTGCTGTGAGGCGACAGTGCTACATGGTTTTATATCTATCTATCTATCTATCTATCTATCTATCTATCTATCTATCTATATATATATATATATATATATATATATATAAAAAAGTTTCCTTTTCTATTCACCTAGCTGACCAATCAGAATCAAGAATTCAACATAGCACATTCAACACTTTGCTTCGAAGGTGGTTTAATCGAGGTTTAAAATTTAAGTTAAGCTTAAGAAATGCAAGAAAAGCAATGCAGAAAGATTTTTTTTTTTTGCACAGCTCTCTAACGGCAGATTCTACCATAACAGAGGCCAGTTAAGTCCCATCTCCTTAAATTGCTGAATTGATTATTTTGATCATTCTATTAAGTTTTTCTAGTAGCATTTGGGGTCTTGGACATTCACAGTAAATTTTAGGACAGTAGTCCTGGTAACTAATTAATAAAAGCCTGACATGACAGACATGCTAAATGACAACAGAAACACATCGGTTTCTATCATCAAAATCTGACAGACAAACTAACGTCTACCATCATATTCTGACAGACACTCTAGATGACAATAGCAACAAAACTGTTTCTTACATTATTAATCTGACAAATTTAGTAATATTAAATACCTCATCACTAGAACCAAATAAAATAAAATATTGAAATAAAAAAGAGAAAATTTATTTTCAAAATTGAAATATCAACAATAATTGTCAGAACAGTGACGATAGACACGACTGTGTCACTTTCGCGGGGAAATAACACATTGAAATGGCCTGTCGGCTGAAAGGGTCGCAAGTGGCTCTGATTTATCTCAACTTACGATAGTTTTCCTCCAGAAAATTTTAAATATGAATGCACAAATATATTCTCAATGTTTCTATCGTCAAAAATTTCTATCGTCAGAAAATCTTACCTTGATTTATTTGATGAAATCGAGCTGTCAGAACTCCAAGTCTTGCCCGGAAGTAAATGTCTGCTGTCACAAAAATCACGCGCAGTAGAATTTCGTCTTTGCGTCAGTCAGCATGTGCGTGGCGAGGGCTTGAATTTTGCTATCGTCAGGTGCATTTGACTGACAGACTGATGATAGCATTTTTTAAAAATAACTGTGGGCTTCTCTCGTGAACGAAATAGTTTTTTCACTGTTAATCTATTTCAACTCTATCTGTCGACACCCAAAAATGATAAAGCCTGCTTCCACACGATAACTACCAAAGATCCATAATGGCCGAGTCTATCGTCAGGTCATCTGACAGAAATTCACTGACGATAGCAACAGGGATAATGAAAGGGATTTTTAAAATAGGAGTTATGTCTGTCAGATATGTCAAAGAAATAGAACTTTATTCTTTAAAAATCTTTTATTGATATACTCGGTGTATTTTTAAATGACGTGCTGTTTTAGAAGACCAAATACCATATTTTCAATCTTGAAAATATTACCTCACTGAAAAAAAGGACAAGAAAAATTTCTTATTTTGTGGGCAAGTGGTTAATGGATCCAGTTACGGTAGAATCTGCCTAACACCACTAGATGGAGGCACTGATATGGTCATTTAAAAAAAATAATTGGCTTTGCACCTTAATTGGCTTTCGACATCAGGATCTAATGAGATTATACATCAGATCATTCAGAGTAAATATTTAGTGTGGGTTAGAGTTGCGACGTGGCTTTTATTTTGTCGCATGTTTAAACACGTGGCTCTAAGAATGCTTTAAGAAAGGATGTGTTGAATAAAAAGTTTTTTAATATTTCATTCCAGTAAATTCGTGTATAAATTTTCATGTGCAAATCAGCATTTCGGACAGCTGAAGTGAGCTTTTATTTCCGTGTATGTGTGTGTGTGTGTATCTTTTTCTACACTATGACCATTAGTACTTTTTAATTCCTAACAGATGAATTTTTCTTCATGTCCTCGCAGGTGTAACTTTAAACGGCAGAAAAGTTTCCACCGTTCAGCAGAACCGTCCCTCGGGGGACAAGCAAAGCATCTATCGCCAAGTAACCTTTCTTATTACCTCCAGACCTTAAGAATTCCCTGGGTGACTGAAAACCGTCGAGACTTATAAATGAATTATTTCCGAGGCCAGCAGACTTAAGTTCCTGGAACGGCTCTTGCACCAGAGACATTTTTTAATGATTCTGTAATGATCTTCATTTTAATTTTTAAACGACTGACAGCATTGCATTATTTATGAAGACTCCTTAGAAGACTCTTACAAAGAAAGGTTAAATCTAGAACTGTAATGAGGTCGTTGGTTTGTCCCTTTGGGGGAACTTAAAGGTGCTATGTAGGACACCTTCCTTTCTTTAGAGTTCCTGTGGAACCCAGAACCATCAGAGAGCACTGTTCAGTACTTTAAGTGCTCCTGGGGTGAATCCAGTGTATGGTCACGGCATATATTCATTCATGTGCTTTATCCTGGTCGCAATCGGGCACTTTAAGGAAACAAATGTTTATACTATTACATTTTTTACCACTAATCGCTCTAGCTATATCATTTTGTTGCTTATATTGTTATATAATTTACTTAAATACCTTATTTGTACTTACGGTACTATCTTTCTTACTTAATAATTTTATTTATTATATCAGTTGAGTTAGTGTGAATGGTTGTCTGTGTCTGTCAGCCCTGTGATGACCTGGCGACTTGTCCAGGGTGTACCCCACCTTTCGCCCGTAGTCAGCTGGGATAGGCTCCAGCTTGCCTGCGACCCTGTAGAAGGATAAAGCGGCTAGAGATAATGAGATGAGATATCAGTTGAGTTGACTGAGGCGAAGAATTTCGTTACTGGTAATGATCATCAGGCATATGACAAACCGAAACTGGTCAGGGTCATGGTGGATATGGAGCTTAGTCCTGTGTGTGAGGTGGGAATACACACTGAATGGGGTATCAGTCCATCACAGGGCACTCGTTTACATCTCTGAGTAAGTGAGCCTAAAGCTAATCCGCCTACTGGCATATTTTGGGAGGTGATGTGAAATCAGAGAACCTGAAGGAAATCCATACGGACACAGAGAACATGTGAAACTACACACACACCGTAACCCGAGCTCAGGATCGAACCGTGCCTTAAGTGCGTTAAGCGACAATTCATAAAACTTATCACAATCTAATTTAAATTGTGGCAGCTCCAGGGTCCGTAGTTCGATCCTCAGCTTGGATTTCTGCCGCCGCAAAACTAGTTTTGCACGTGTGCGTGTGTCTCTGGTTTCCTTCCACCTCCCAATAAAACTGTCCCTTGGAGTGAAAGTGTGTGTTAAGGGTCCCTGTGATGGACCGGCTTCCAGTTCAGGGTGTGTGTTCGCACCTCGTACCCACCCAGTGTAAAGACATGAAAGAAGAACGACCAAGTACACTGCAAAAACTAGCCATCCTAATATAAGGAAAAACATAATAAATTTGAGAACATTTAGACTATAATCAAGTGAAATAATCTGCCAGTGCAGTAAGATAATTACACTTGGTAAGATTTCTTGAGGGCGGCACGGTGGTGTAGTGGTTAGCACTGTCGCCTCACAGCAAGAAGGTCCGGGTTCGAGCCCCGTGGCCGGCGAGGGCCTTTCTGTGTGGAGTTTGCATGTTCTCCCCGTGTCCGCGTGGGTTTCCTCCGGGTGCTCCGGTTTCCCCCACAGTCCAAAGACATGCAGGTTAGGTTAACTGGTGACTCTAAATTGAGCGTAGGTGTGAATGTGAGTATGAATGGTTGTCTGTATCTATGTGTCAGCCCTGTGATGACCTGGCGACTTGTCCAGGGTGTACCCCGCCTTTTGCCCGTAGTCAGCTGGGATAGGCTCCAGCTTGCCTGCGACCCTGTAGAACAGGATAAAGCGGCTAGAGATAATGAGATGAGATTTCTTGAAATAAGAAAAAATATATAGGCATTAGACAAGTGAGAAATATCTTAAAACAAGTGGTTAAAGAAACAGTCCACCGTATTTCCATAATGAAATATGCTCTTATCTGAATTGAGACGAGCTGCTCCGTACCTCTCCGAGCTTTGCGCGACCTCCCAGTCAGTCAGACGCAGTCAGACGCGCTGTCACTCCTGTTAGCAATGTAGCTAGGCTCAGTATGGCCAATGGTATTTTTTGGGGCTGTAGTTAGATGCGACCAAACTCTTCCACGTTTTTCCTGTTTACATAGGTTTATAGGACCAGTGATATGAAACAAGTTCAGTTACACAAATTGAAACGTGGCGATTTTTATGGAAAGTCCGCACTATAATGACAGGCGTACTAACACCTTCTGCGCGGTTCGGCAGCGCATTGATATCTGAGCTCCGTATCAATGCGCTGCCGAAGCGCGCAGAAGGTGTTAGTACGCCTGTCATTATAGTGCGGACTTTCCATAAAAATCGCCACGTTTCAATTTGTGTAACTGAACTTGTTTCATATCACTGGTCATATAAACCTATGTAAACAGGAAAAACGTGGAAGAGTTTGGTCGCATCTAACTACAGCCCCAAAAAATACCATTGGCCATGCTGAGCCTAGCTACATTGCTAACAGGAGTGACAGAGCGTCTGACTGACTGGGAGGTCGCACAAAGCTCGGAGAGGTACGGAGCAGCTCGTCTCAATTCAGATAAGAGCATATTTCATTATGGAAGTACGGTGGACTGTTCCTTTAATGAAGAGCTTGAAACGAGTGTTTAAGTGAAATAAACTCAAAATTAGCCTGTAAGTGCTTATTTGATTGTTGTTTCTAATTTTGAAAGAAAAGATCTTAAAACAGGAGCAACTAAACAAGATGAATAGTCTGAATTCAAGAATTGTTTTTAGGTTTTCTGTCTTAAAATAAGACAGAGCATTTACATTAAATGAAATCAAGCACAGTATCCTCTTCAACAATATTTATTTGAATTGCTTCTTCAAATAGCAACAAATGCTTGAAACATTGCGCACACGTGCAAAAAGTTATAATGCAATTAATGACATACATTGTACGCTATGTCATCATTATTTAACTAATGGTAACTCTTTTCCTAGAAATAGTCATGGTAAAGTTGCATTGTTTTGTGTTCCTCTCACAACTGGTAAACCTAGTTAACTGTGATCAACACTGAAAGCTACTGAAACTCACTTTTTAAAGCAGAACATTTGAGGCAGATGTGTTGATGGAATAAGCGTGTGATTGTTACTGGGAGGTCTTGAAACAAGTTTTCACAGCTAAAAATGGTTGTGAAAGATTGAATGTGATCTCAAACAGTGTCTCAGTGATATAATTTGGCCTAATATGCATTTAAAGTAACTAATTTTATGATTTAGCAACTTAGGAAGAAGACATATACTAGTGCATCTCAGAAAATTAGAATATTGTGAAAAAGTTCAATATTTTCCATCAGTTATTTAAGAAAGTGAAAATGTTATATATTATAGACTCATTACACATAAACTAAAATGTTTCAAGCATTTTTCTATTTTAATTTTAATCAGTATGGCATACAGTACAAAAACATTAAAAAAAATCTCAAAATATTAGAATATTTCATTTAGAGTTTGAGTGAAACAGTATGAACACAGTGTATCTCGGTCTAGTTCAGTACACACAACCACAATCATGGGGAAGACTGCTGACTTGACTGTTGTCCAGATGATCACTGATGCCCTCCACAAGGAGGGTAAGCCACAAAAGGTCATTGCTGAAAAGGGTGGCTGGAAAAGGTGCACAAGCAACAGGGATGGCCGCAGTCTTGAGAGGATTGTCAAGAAAAGTTGATTCAAGAACTTGGGAGAGCTTCACAAGGAGTGGACTGAGGCTGGTGTCAGTGTATCAAGACCCATCACGAACAGACATCTTCAAGAAAGGGGATACAACTTTCGCATTCCTAATATCAAGCTACTCCTGAGCCAGAGACAATGTCAGAAGTGTCTTATCTGGGCTAAGGAGAGAAAGAAATGGACTGTTGCTCAGTGGTCCAAAGTCCTCTTTTCAGATGAAAGTACATTTTGCATTTAATTTGGAAATCACGGTTCTAGAGTCTGGAGGAAGAGTGGAGAGGCACAGAATCCAAGGTGTTTGAAGCCCAGTGTGAAGTTTCCACAGTCTGTGATGATTTGGGGTGCCATGTCATCTGCTGGTGTTGGTCCACTGTATTTTATCAAGTCCAAAGTCAACACAGCCATCTACCAGGAGATTTTACAGCACTTCATGCTTCCATCTGCTGACGAGCTTTTTGGAGATGCTGATTTCCTTTTCCAGCAGGACTTAGCACCTACCCACAGTGCCAAAACTACTACCAAATGGTTTGCTGACCATGATATTACTGTGTTTGATTGGCCAGCCAACTTGCCTGACCTGAACCCCATAGAGAATCTATGGGGTATTGTCAAGAGGAAGATGAGAAACACCCGACCCAAAAATACAGATACGCTGAAGGTTGCTATCAAAGCAACCTGGGCTTCAATAACACCTCAGCAGTGCCACAGACTGATCACCTCCATGCCACACCGCATTGATACAGTAATTCATGGTAAAGGAGCCCCAACCAAGTACTGAGTGTATAAATGAATATACTTTTCAGAAGTTGGACATTTCTATATTGTAAATCCTTTTTTTGATTGATCTTAGGGAATATTCTAATAATTTCAGATACTGGATTTCTGATTTTCATGAGCTACGCTGCAAAAAATGATCTCTTGTTGAGAGAAAATATCTTTAATATGGGTGAATTTATTTCTTATTAGAAGTTTACTAGAACTCAAATGTAAGATTATTCAGCTTACTTTGAGACAAATTTCAAGCCTTAAATTTTCTTATTCTATTGGCAGATAATTTTGCTCATTTTAAGCATTCAATTCTAGAAAGAAGCAAAATTATCTGCCAATAGAATAAGAAAATGTAAGGCTTGAAATTTGTCTCAAAGTAAGCTGAATAATCTTACATTTGAGAACTTCTAATAAGAAATAATAGATAAATTCACCCATATTAAAGATATTTTCTCTCAACAAGAAATCATTTAATCATCAAAAATAGAACAAAAAAGGCTTTAAATATTTCACTTTACATGTAATGAATATAGAATATATGAAAGTTTACCTTTTTGAATTAAATTATGGGAAAAAAAGAACTTTTTTTCATGGTATTCTAATTTTTTGAGATTCTCAAAACAAGATTAATAATTTTACACAATCTGCTATTGCTTAGTATATCGCTCTGAAAACAAGATCAAAAAGTTAAAACAAGATCAAAAAGTTTTTTTTTTTTTTTTGGTCTGAATAGAAGAGAGCCAGTTTTTGCAGTGTAGCGCAACCTTCGCCTGAGACCATTTTTATTCCCCTGAAGGCTTTGGGTGCCATCTTTCTTCTTTAATCAGTATATCATATGATTGCACCTGAACCTAAAATCAGGGTTTGTTCTAAGATCCGAGTTGTTAATATCATTGCAGCGGACACTTCGAGCTGACTGACCGGACTTAATCCGGTTAACGACATCCGCTGGGCTTTTCCGCCCCTGTCGGTGTGTCACCGATACGCCTGAAGGTTGAGAGAGAGAGAGAGAGAGAAGGCAGGCCGGCCGGCCCACCCACGTGCTCCGAGCTACTGGACGCTCCGGTCTCAGATACAGTTTCCTCGCGCGCGACCGGACGGCGAACCGACGTCACTAAACTGATTGTCAGCTGTCGGCGCGCGCGCGCGTCTGCATCCAGCGTACTCCAGCGGTTCTGACATGCGGTGTGTTCGCCGTTCCGCCGTTTCCTCCACGCGCGTCCTTCGCTCAGTGATGTGCGTGCGCCTGCAGCCGCACGCGTGGTCGCGTGCTGCCCCGGTTTCTTGCGTAATCAGAGCGACACGCGGGAAAGACCAGCCGTGAAAATTCGGAAACACACACACACATGCAAACACATTCTACCGGAATGACGATTTGTGACGGAGGTCTCCGTGCGTCCGTGCGCCGCTCGTAAAACAAGCGCGCGCACACACACACACACACACACACCCCGCCTCGTTTGGCTCGGTTGGATTCCGCACGCACGCGATCATCATGCCGGTGCGGCGGGGTCACGTCGCGCCGCAGAACACCTTCCTGGGGATCATTATCCGCAAATTCGAGGGTCAGAGTAAGTGTCAATGTCATTTCCGTTACCGAGCAGTCGGTGTCACGCGCTGCACAGATGACCTCTAATCTGTACTGCTCGTGATTTACGGTGTCATTTAAATGTAAACATGGTGCGCCGGGCTGTTCTCAGACTGTTCCGAGTGCAGCTGCGGATTGATGGCTACCGTTTATTTATCCATCCTGTTTTCATCTGCTTCCGCCGGATCACTGTGCTGTTTGGACTCGCGCTGCTTTGATTCTGCGTTTATTTTCTGTTTACAAACGGAGCCACGCGCACATGGCGCTAACGCGGAGCCATGCGCAAAGTACAGTACAGTACCAGCACTCTGTGTTCCTTTTGTTTTGCATAATCTGCATGCACGTGACCTAATTAGCCGGATAATTAGCTAGCTCATATTATTAGAGTTTGTTAATGAATGCATATTAATGTCTTTTTTTTTTTAAAGCACCATTGTGTGCACACGCTCATTTCCTGTGTCTCGGATCTGTGAAAAGTTATCTACAAAACTAAATGCATTTAAAACAGTCCAGGTCTGAGATGTTTAAAATTGGTCCCTGACAATATCTCAACTTTACACATGTTGAGGCATTAATAAGATGTTTTTTGTTTATGTAATTCTTTAAGAATCTGTGTGTGTGTGCGCGCGCGTCAAAGACAAATATTATTCTTTATTCATTTCAGTTGTATTGTTAAAGCTCCAGTTTGATATCATGATGCATTAATTATTAGCTTTATTAATGTAACGACGCAGTTGTGGTTGTGATTTTTTTTTTTTATGTATTATTATTATTAAAATAATGGTGTGTCTGTAAGGTTACCTGGAAACCAGACTTGGCATTTATTTTCATAGATGGTTAAAGTGCATATTCTGGACCAATTTCTTTTTTTCTTTTTATATGAAAGTCTGTCCCTTTATACACTCATCCAGAAGGGTAATTTTGTACAAGGCTATCTGTCTACAGCAGAAAAAAATAAAATAACAATGCGTCTGGAATGGAGTCTGGAGCCAGATTCGTGACGTTACCTGCGGAAGCGCCAGCAGGCTGCGAGAGCTTTGCACGGTTTCAGTGCACAGCCTGTGTAGACCAAGCGCTCCCATTTCTCTCTCATTGGGAAACGATGAGTACTAATCCCATCAAGATTGGTGTTGCTACACCCTCCTCCGATACATCTGTTAACCATTTTAATAATTACGCGATAACGTTGAAGAAATTTGCAGAAAACCACCAGGTCGTTTTCTCATAAACAAACCAGCGCTGACGTAGGATTCAGAGGGAGGCGTCCCGTACGCGACGTCACGAAAATCAATGTTTGCCGGGAAATCCAAACGCCAAGTTTTTTCAGAGGCGGACCAATTCGCCTCAAATGGCTTCAGTTCAAATGAATTTTTCTGGTATTGCGCAAGGTAAAAAAAAAAAATAGCAGAGAATGCAGAATGTGACAGATATTTGACCAAAGTTTAATATAAAATAGGAGAATTCCATTGATCTTGCTCCTGAATTTACCCGTGATATGCACTTTAAGCAGATTTTATATTATATACAGTAAGCCTATGCAGTAGCACTCAAAAGTTTGGACACACCTCCTCTACTCTTCTCTATGGTACTCATTCATAGGTTTTTTTTTTTGGGGGGGGTTATTTTCTATAGTACTGAAGACCTCAAAACTATGAACTAACGTATATGGAATTATGTGGTAAAGTTAAAAAGTGTGGGGGGAAAAACCTCCCAAAATGTTTCATATTTTAGATTCTTTAAAGTAGCCATCGTTTACCTTGATGACGCTTTGCATACTATTGGCGTTATCTTACCCAGCTTCATGAGGTAGTCACCTGGAATGCTTTTCATTAACCTCGTCAAAAGCTAATTAGTGCAATTTAGTAAATAATAAAAATCCAGTCACTAGCCCTATTCCATCCATGACTCGAGTAATCCATCCATATTATGTCAAGAACCATTCCACTAAGTAAAGAGAAACGACATCCATCATTACTTTCAGACATGAAGTAACTCTTGATTAATAAAAATAAAGAAAAAACATTGAATTAGGTGTGCCCAAACTTTCGACTGGTACTGTATATTCACGATTAAATAAATGCATGCATATAAAAAAAAAGGGTGCCGGAAAACAGCCAGACATTCATGCAAAGGATTAAGAAGGTTCCGGATCTTATCAAAGACTCTTAATTAGTCTTCATCGTCACTACACTCTTAACAGTTCCTTCTTCATGCCTGCCTCCACAGATAAGAAGTTTGTGATTGCAAACGCACGTGTGCAGAACTGCGCCATCATCTTCTGCAATGACGGCTTCTGCGAAATGACGGGCTTCTCTCGGCCGGACATCATGCAGAAGCCGTGCACGTGCGACTTCCTGCACGGCCAGTTGACCAAGCGGCACGCCGTCGCGCAGATAGCGCAGGCTCTGCTCGGGTCAGAGGAGAGGAAAGTGGAGATCATGTACCATCGCAAGGATGGTAAGTTCATGGGTATTTCATGCACACGTGAATCTTTAGACCAAGAAAGAACTGAATGACTGACTGTATTGTTCAGAAATTTGGTTGTTTGTTTGGACAAGATCTAAAACAGGGGTGGGCAATTATTTTTTCCGTGGGGCCACATGAGAAACAGAAAATTTTGTGGAGGGCCGGACCAAAAGGCTGAACTAAATTCTGCATAATATTAATTGTATTTCTTTATATAAAGCAATAAATAACATTGTTTTTACAAGCTGCTAAGACTGGTAAGAGTATGGAAAAAACGAGGTTGCCTTACAAAAAATGTCATTTATTCAATCAAATTTCCCAAAACAATGGTTAACAAAATGTGAACGTTTGTACCATTTTTTTTTTTTTTTTTCAGTCACATTCACCCCAAAACACAATAAAGACATCACAATATTTTCTTTCTACTCCAAATATCAAGCAAAATACATCATATTATAATAATGATGCCCACATTTGTAGTTTAATCACCTCATTTGGTGCTTTTCGCCGGAGATCGGCTCCGGCGCCTGCTGGTGACGTCACACGATGTGATTGGCTGGACCGTTTGAAGGATGACGTACAAGTTTGTGGTTGGTCTGGACAAATTACGGAAGTAGTTATCGCGGGATTAGGTTTCGTGGGATTTCATGTCATTTTCATGTCGCGCGCATGTTTTTGTTGAACACAACTTCAAAATAAAAGCAAATGCACATTCAGTCCATGCACGAGATAAAATTAGAAAATATGTTTATTTTGTAATTTCTCATTAACCTTACACGGGCCGGTCAGAATGAACCAAAGGGCCGGATGCGGCCTGCGGGCCGTAAAATGCCCAGGTCTGATTTAAAAGGTTCATCTGAGGTCTGAACCAAACTTCCTATGTGTTTTGCAATCAATCAATCAATAAACCTAGTTACCGTACATAAAATACATATGTTATTTCCCAGCTGGGAGGTCTGTATGGTGAAATACCGTGACCGAGGTCTTGAAAGTACTGAGCGAGACCCTCTGGGCCGAGGTCAGTATTCAAGGCCGAGGTCACGGTATTTCACCATACGGACCGACCTTAAGCTGGTAAATAATATTTTTATTTTTTCCTTTACCAAATTCTAACAGAAAACGAGAGCGCCCGAAAGGGAAAACCGAGCCGAGGCGCCATTTTGAATCCTCATTCACGGCTGTAATGCAAATTGCTTCCTCCTCGGTATACAAGTGCACTTCCATGGCAGGAAAAAAACTACATTTTGCCGCCTATGTAGTCCCCTATTTATACAAAATTGAGTCATTCAGGATTCAGCCATGTTTTTGCTCGGCATTAGCAACAGTTACAGGTTTTTAGCTTTCTCCTGAAATGTTTTCTTTTATTTCTTCTTCGTCAGGGTAATAAAACTCGCTTTCGCTGTGAACACTGTCGTTATCGCTATCCATGATGTCAAATTAATGCTATTCTCCTGAGAAATGCTGGCAAAAATTTATAAGATTTTTGATAAAAATCTCATAAATTAATCTTATTTTTAAAAAAAAGATAAATGTTGACAAAAAATTCTACCATGTTTGTTGTTGTGAACGAGCGAGTCGCCAGAGGTCCGTAACTGGGGTCCGTACCGTAGGATACAGACCTGCTCGCCAGCCAATCAGAGCGCAGGATTTGATGGAGACTGGACCGCGAAAAAAATAAATAGCGATAAGGTTTTTTTTTTTTTTAATTGTCAAACATACTTCAGGTGTCCAAAATCCTCCAAATGATTATTGTACACCTCTGAATAATTTTTTTTTTTTTAGATGTTAAAAATGTCAAACACTAGTATCAGTAATGAAATAATGTTAATGCTTAGGGAAAATGTCGGAATAATTGTTAAATATAAGTAATACTTATTAAAGTAGACTTGCCATGTTGGATTGTTATTTTTTTTTTCTGTAAAAATGGAGAAAAATGTTTGAAAGATATGGTAGTAGTGACACGCTGAAGTTCAAAACAGCGCTTTGTGATAGTTGTGTCCATAGTAATCTTACAATCATAGCTATATATATATAAAACATGGATAAATATTACCATTGTAACTATTTGAGATCTCCTTTTCGGTAACCATTTTAATGAGGCATGTCCAAGTTTTACTCTTTTGAATGTGGGTGTATAGTCAAATCTGTCTCCGAAGCAGGGGACAGGTGTGATTAAGGAAGAAAAACAATGAGGGTGAGACAGAGGGCAAATATCAGCCCTGATATCTGCTTCTGTGTCACTGCTGCGTTATAATTATCATTATTATTCATGCAGAAGTAAGGGCTATGAGTAATAACGTAAAGCATAATACAGCCTCCTGTATATTCTGCATATAACTGACAGGAAAGAGGAAGAGATGGATAGATGGTGACAGATGGACTGTCGGTAGGTAGAAGCGTTTGTCCCAGCTTGGCTACTTTTTCTCTGACCGGTTAACAACAGCGCACACACGGGGGGGGTGGATTTTAAAGCTCCCGGAGATGACCTCGAAGCGATCACACCGCATGTTTCTGATAAATGAGAAAAGAGAGGATTGCATAAGAAAAGCAGCATGACCTGAGTGAGTGAGGTCGACGTAAAAAGCTTCTCTGCATACACAAGAATATGCGCAGAGCCACGGCGTTATGGAAGGCTACGCCTGTGGTAATTAACACATGTCCATCAGTGTCACGGCTGTCAGGTGGCACAGCGGAGGCTGAAGGTCAGGGCAGGTCCGTGCCAACACCAGCTCATCCAGACGGCCACAGCTCATGAGTCAGCGCTCGAATGAATGAACTGATACCATAATCAGGTGCCGAAAAGGAAGGAGATGATGAATGAGAAAGGAACGTGCGCCATCTGTTCTAATCAGACATTATTTTCGCTGTTGTCCCAACAGCCTGTGTGCTGTTTAATGTCACAGCATTGATATAAATGACTTATTTCTTGGACCCCATGACGAACCCGGTGATTTTTTTTTTTAAGTCACTGTTTTGTAATATCTGCATAGAAAAAGCAGTGTACAGATTATATTTTTGAGGCCATGGCTTTCAAGTAAGGAGGCTGGATTTGTAATGATGAATATACAGTATTACTGTGCAAAAGTCTGTGAAAAGAAATGCTGTAGACAAAAAAAAGGCTTAAAAAATAATTAAATGTTTAAAAAAAAATACTATAAGCAGTAAGCCGTAATAAATGAAAGTCAGTATTTGGTGTGAGATGACCCTTATTGATAAGGAAATGAGCTGTAGGTTTTACTGAGCATCTTAAAGAACCAGCCACAGTTCTTCTGGACATGTTGTCACACTCACTTCTTAATTTTTTTTTTTTTTAAAGATATTTTTTGGGCTTTTTTCACCTTTTTATTGGATAGGACAGTGTAGAGACAGGAAGTAGGCGGGAGAGAGAGACGGGGAGGGACCGGGAAATGACCCCGGGCCGGAATCGAACCCGGGTCCCCGGATCCATGGCACGGTGCCCCATCCACCCGAGCCACGACGCCCCACTCACTTCTTAATTTTGCACCAAAAATTTTCCAGTAGCCTTCATTATGTTTTTTTTTAATCTGAAAAGTGCTCTCTTTTGTAACGTGCTGCTCAGATCGCAGATACAAACTTTTTTTTTTTTTTCTGTAACATTTAAATTTTTGCTGGGGGAAGAAAAAAAAAAAACCCGAACGTTAAACTGGAACTCTCAAATGTTTTTGTACCGACTCGGTAATATAGAAGTCACCAAATAGAAATCTATAACAAAGTTTGTATGAAAGGAAAAAAAAAAAACACAGGGTGCTTAAGACTTTTACACGGTACTGTGTGTTCACCTTTCTGAAGACTGCTTTACAGAAAACTGAAACTTTACTTTAGAAAGATAAAAATGGGCAATAAATTTTTTTCCCCCTCTTTCCTTAACTGTCCCAACCAATCAGGTTGCAAGTATACGGTTTTGAATGGTGATGTTGGTTTTAATTTGAAATAAAATGATGAAAGAAATAATACAGATAAAACTAAATCTTTGATGTGAATACTCTTCAGAATTTGGCAAAAATTCTGCAAATTTGTGGAAAAATGGCGGCTTGATCTGGGACATGATAAATGGTCGACTACATCGCAATCCCTTAAGGTTGTAGTCCACTGAAAAGTCTACAGTTATCACTAATTGTATTTTAAGTTGTAACTTTATACACCTAAGGATTGGTGCGCTCACAGAATAATCATAACCGTAATAAAACATCACGCAAAATATTTGATCACCGTCGTAACTCCATTTTCCGCAAAACCAATACGATCGTGTGTTTTGATCTAAACGGAAAGCCTCAGGGTCAAGGTCACGACCTCACCCAAAGTAGTAACTTAAAATCACTACGCCATATAAAAATTTAGTTATAAATCTGCGATTTTGTTTTTTTAAACGAAAGCTGAAAGTTAGGTATAGAATACGTTTCTTACAGAATATGTTACGATGGTAGCTGGTCTTGTATGAATTTCTGAGCTATAAAATGAGTCGTGGTCTATTTTTTACCGTAGCGTGTTATTTGTGTGCGGGGAAGGACACACGTTAACAATTTGCATGTGTAGAATGGAATTTTCCACTCCAGCAGTTAGAAGTTGATCGCGCTTCCATTTGCGGTCTTTCTGTTACGCGGGTGATCTGTTCGGACGTTATCGCTGAAAAGGCGAGTTTTGACAGTTTTATTTTGTTTTAGTCTTGCAGTATAAGGCAATAGAATGTTTTCTTTTTCATCTTACTTTCATATTTCGTAGTGTTTGCGTATTTTTGGCCAATATTTTGCGACCGTTGTCAATTTAGATCGAACTTTTGATAGAATCTACGGCCAGTCATTTTGCCCCGCCCCTGCCTCGCGCGCCGTCTGGTGCGGTAGTGACGTCCCGTTGCTCGTGCGCCGCAGCAGAGACCCGCACGACCTTCAGCCGGTACAGTCGCTGTTCTTGTACCACCGCCGTTATTCTCATCTTTCCGGTGTGCTCTTGATTTTTCCATTGTGTCCTATTTCGCCATATCAGATACCCAAAATGTATCACATTATTCATATTTAAGTGAATAAATCAATTCAGTCATCATAACTTGGCATTTTTAACCCAAGCAATCAAAAAGAGGAAATTTATTCAATATTTTCACTCATCTGTGAAGGAGGGGCTTTAATTCTTCATAATGTAGTTATTTTATATGGAAATCAGTTTTACAAAAGCATTTGAATTGTAATCAGAAAAAATTTCCACAGTGGAGGCCAGATAAAGCAAGATGCTATCTTTATTCTTATTAAACATGACAAAAGAAACATGGAGTGTTAGGTAAATGCAAAAAAAATAGTAAAATTAGAAATTTTATTTTTTGACCATAATGTCCCAAATGAGAGAGCAGTTTCTGAGACGGACCCTTATATATAATGTAAAATGTGTACCAATATTCCAATGTTGCAGTGTAGCTAAAAATAATGTGTGTATTTTTGTGATATTCACTCATACACAACATGACTTCCCACATTAACTGTGTGCGCATACAAGCAGCTCTTTTGATTTTCTACTTCCACAGATACAGTGAAAGCAAACAGCCTTTTCATTTCCAGTTACGCCAAATTTTATTTAATCTATATTACTACTAGTCATAAATCTCATCTCGAATAGCAAGGTAGGCTAGTTGGTTTAGCCGATAGGACTGGTGAGAGAGGGAGTGTGTGCGCGCGCTGCGTGATCTTCTGTTTTCATATCAGCACAAAATATGATCCAGCCAGAGCTTTTGATTAAATGGAAAAGTGGCCGGTGAAGACACTTCCCTTCTACAGGGATGGTTTGGTGATCACCTTATTCATTTTAATAGAAAAGTCCAGATATCTAGAATCTAAACACTTATGGACGGGGGAAAAAAAATTGAATTTCATTGCTGAATTTGGTCTTCGTCTCTAGTTTTATGTCACAAGTACTCACTCATAAATGATCTGGTGGCAGGAATGTGTTCGATTCCATACTGACCTAAATGTGTGACGGTGCATAATAGCACCCAAGGGTACCATGTAAGTACAGAAATGAAGAGAGCCAGCTAAGGGCTGATCCCTGGGGAACACCGCTGAGCTCCAGGAGCACTGACAGATTTCTGTGGCCGAGACACGATCTAAACCAGGAACCAGGCTCATTGTGTAACACCAAAACACAGAGCTTCAGCTAATTAATGCCAAAGTTTCTGGATGCAAAGACCTTCTGTCTTCTGTATACGATGTTTGGAAAGAGAGAAAGTATGTACTGCTTCAGTTCTTACTGTTCTTTGTTGGTCATGTGTTCTCATGAGAGCCTTGGTCTGGTGAACAGGATTGTATTAGTCAAGAGAGATACGTGCAAGATGTGCTTAAATTAGACCCAAATAAGGCACCCTAGATGACGGCTGTCTTATGGTGTCTTCCAAATGTGACAGCCTTTATCTTGATACCGTGCAAATACTAACCAGAAGTGCTGTCTGCCTGGGCTGCTGCCTCCCAAACACAACAGATGGCTAGTGACAATATTTTTGAAGTATATTTGATGTGCTGTACATCATGGAATATTGTGCTTAATGACAACAAAGTGTGACAAGTGCAACTAATTTTGGGGCTAGTGGTGGGCAATATGATGAGAATACCATATTATCTTTGACTTGAAGATATTTCTAGGATGCGTGATGTGCATCACAATGTCTAGGTTTGCTCAAACTGGAAACAAAATTTCAATGCGTCAATATTAACAGTGCCGAGCCGTTACTATTAGAGCTGGGACTTGAGCTCGGCCAAAACTTAGCCAGACACACAAAAAAAAAAAAAGCAACAGGGCAAAGGATTTTGCAAGGGATTAGCGGCAGGTCGCTCTGTTGTGTGTAGTTGTCGATCTTGATTTTAAAAGTAACGAAGTAAATTACACAAGGAAACGAATACTTAAGTCTGAGTGAAAAATACTGTAGCCAGCGTGGAAGAAGAGTCTGGAGACAGAAATCTTAGTTTCTCCGTCGTTAGTCTGCGCTACTTGCTCTCGATAGATAGCACTGGCTTGACCGCTTTATTACTATTCGGTAACACTACTGATGAACGCTACACTGGCTGGAAGGCGACTTCACTGCTGTGCTGACTCACGGTTAAGCTCGCGTTGGCCTTCGAAAAGGTCTAGGGCGATAAATTTTTGGTCCCTCCCACTATAAATCTGATTGGTTAATCAGTCATCTGTCACTTCCTATATAAGCATGCACTGGAATGGCCTTCTGTCCCGGCAATGGAGTCCTAACCAATGAGTGAGCAGCTTGAAACTCTTCTCAGCCTAGAGACAACAACAACCAAAAAAATCTCATTGGAGAGTCAAAGTCCTTCCCGCACCATTCATGGTGCGTTTGGCGGTGCCCATCTCCGTTTCGTAGCCCTCGGTCTCTTGCCTATATTACATAGCTAGGGTTACAGTGGGGGGCGTGTCCTCTGGTAACTGCGAAAGTTTGACTCCCCACTCGCATCTATATTGCAGCGTGCCTTGCCAGATGGCAGTAGGCACCATTTTTATGATGGTCTTTGGTACGACCTGACCGTGAGTAGAACTCACGATCTCCCGATCAAGAAGCGGACACGCTAACCACTAGGCCACTCGATTGGAGAACTCGATTTTAATGTTCTCAGGACAGTAACCCTTTCATTTCTGAAGCAAATTTGATAGAAAATGAGGCCAAATTAGAATAGAGTAATTATAATGAAAGCAATTAAATATAGCATTTGAAATGCTGATATGTTTGGGCTTCTCTGAAGGCCCTGTAGGTTCCCCTCTGAATATTATATCTCTCTGGAATATAGTCCTGCTGGACAGAGCTCTAGTGAAGCTAGTACATTTCATCAATAAGTGTAACCAAGAATCACCTCCTTACACACAACAGTGCCACTGGACTAACAATCGACCAAAGACCTTTCCCCATAGGTTCCACCACACGAAATTCACTTGTTTATTTGCGCCCTGCTATCTGCTTCAAACCAAACCTTTTACTGACTTTTACGGACAAGACTCCATAAAATTCTTTCTTTTCTTGCTGAAACATTCACTCTGTGACGGGGTTTAAAAGTTTGTTTTCCTATTGGGAGCCAGAATAAAGCTGTGTGTGTGTGTGGAGAGCCAGTGAGTTTGCGAAGAGCGATTTTGAAGCTTATGGCCAGAAAAGTGCACAAAACATATCAGATGTTCAATATCCTGTAGAGAGTGTGAGGCTGAGACGAGCTGCAACAAGAATCTTCCGATAATGTGTAACTCGAGCACATCACCTTGAGGCACCTCATCTGCGCTGCCCCCCCTTTAGGACTCCTGCCTGCACAATCTCACCTCTCAGGAATTAAAATAAATCGACAGACTTTTCAGTGTCATTCTGTAAATATCACTAAAGTTTTAAGAAGTCTCTGCTTGGCTCAAAAAAGCCTGCCATCTTTCAATAAATGTGAAAAATATTCCCAAACTGAAGTCTCCATTGATTTGTATCAGATGCTGAAGAGAGAGAAAGCGCTTGTTACTTCTAATACACCTCAAACTCCACCCTGAGGCACTCCTCCTCACACTGTCTAACTACTTCTCTTAGGACTCGCTGCTATTTACAAAACAACAATTCTCAGTAGTCCAGAGAACTCGCCAGGCTTTCCACGGTTTCTTCGTAACTGAACCAGCAGGCAAACACACATTACCATACACCCTGCTAGCTTGACTGCAGAATATCACTATGTAGTAGCAAAAAGAAATTGCTTTCCATGGTTTCCTCCTAATTGTCCCAGAAATTTAAGTTGCTGGCTCCCAGACTCATTAAAATGCTTAAAACGGCCAGCCAGCAGGTTAGAGACGATTGCTGATGATATCGGACGGATATCAGGTTACCGATGTAACCTTGGCCTTACGTCAAAACATCTGTTTCTGGCCTATGAAATGATGGAGGAAAATGAGAACGAACGGAAAGTAGATAGCAGCCAACTTCACGCGATCTTTTAGGTAACTTAACACTCGTATTGGCCACAATATTTCTCTTAATAAAATCTTGAATGGTTTTTGAAGTCGTATTCAACACAAAGTAAGGTCAAATTATGATTTAAGCGAAGATCCAAACTTTTTTTTATATTGACGTCGAGCATAGAGGAGCGTGTCATTCTGCTTTCGGTTTCGGCAGCATGGATGCGCTTTACATGAAAGAAGGCACTGATGTGTCTGCCATCGATAAAGGTGTAAAAAACAAGTGGAGGTGGGCTTGGCTGTACGAAATGGGTGAAAACGGAAAGCCATTTAGTTCATGGTGCAAAAAACTAAACATTCCAGGCGCTTGCATTTGTGTGGTTTGCCACAAAAAATAATACGGAAGCACTGGAAAGAAAGTGCAATAAATTGAATATATTAATCCATTAATTAATTGATGATAAAGTTATCAGTTCTAAGTTAACCATTCTCAGAATTTCATCGAAATCCACCCATAACCCCCCCCCATAAATTTTCAGTCAAATAATTTTATTTTGCTTTAATCCATGCAAAAGGTGCGCCGTTTGCATCCATGCAGTACGTCATGAAATTTTTTATTAAAAAACCCCAAAAAGACCGTTAACGCCTTCTGATCAGACGTGGGTGGGACACCTGTCCCAGGTGAAACCGCACACATTTCAAATACATGCTGATCAAGAATCATCCTTCACAGGAGTTTACCCCCTCCCCCCCACAGCAACTCCCTGTCCCCACTTTTTATCATTTCATTCATTCAAAATTATGCTGGGGGTGAAGTTTAAATATGGGTTGGAAGACGTGGTGCCTGCAGCTTTGCGATCAACAAAAGTAAAGTGTGTCGTGTTCCGTAACGCGCGTTTCCTTTTCGCCGGTTTTGTATCCTGTATGAACTTTAATAACCTGCTGTCTGACTTTAGAGCAGAGCAGCAACTCTCTGATGTGTCTTATAGTGTCTCTCATCTGTGCTGCCAAATTCAATTAGGATCTTTACTGCTGTTCACTGCAGACCACATGCACTTGTAGTTTATAGAACTGATTTCATAATGAGCATACAGCTCGTTAAGTTTTATTACAGTCCTGGCCTCAGTTTTGCAGCATTCCTGACCTTGTTAATGAAGGCAAAAAAAAAATCCTGACATAGCATTAACGCTAGCAGCTACAGTACAGCGACTCGCAACCAGCTTGCATTTTTTTTTTTTTTGTATTACTTATACACAAGACTTGTTGTGTATATCTGGTAGGGCTGTAACGATACACCCAACTCACGATTCGATTCATATCACGATTTTTGACCCACGATTCGATACGCCCACAATTTTTTTTAAAATGTTTTTTTAAAGTAGTAAATTTGACTTATTAACATTTACTTACTTACATTAACTATTTAATAACAAATAATTCGGACCACTGCAGAGAATGAGTAATATGTATGCAAAAATGAACAAATGTATATCCAAAGACTGTTTTATTTCTCAAAATAATACTGTTGAGCCGGAAGCTCTGTTTTTTTCGGTTCTGAAAAAGTCATTTTTCCAAATCGTGTAAATCCGTTAAGATTTTTTTTTGGGGGGGCTCTCTCACTGTCTCACTCTCATAGGGCCAATGATTTTCTGTGATCGCGGAAAACAGGTGGAAATTACGGAATTTTTATGGTGAAACATTGCTCGCGTGTCAAAGTGTAACTGCCGCAGAAGGCTTCCGCCCAAGCAGACATGCCTTCAGTGTTGCCAGATATTGCTAACGTTTTCCACCCCAAAATATGTTCAAAACCAGCCAAAAAGCACCAAAACCCGCCCAATCTGGCAACACTGCATGCCTTTCCGGTCAAGTGATTATGATTGGCTTGTGGCACACCTAGCCAGCCAATGAGCTGCTTGTTTACAGATTCGCTCCCCGCGTCGCAACCAGAATGGCGACCGCTTAAAAGAAATGAATGCTCTGCCAGTGGCGAGTGTGGACGTTGCGTGACTCGTAGAAGATTGTCGCAGGTCGGCGAAAAAACGACTTACTAATAGATATAAAAATAAAAGTAATTTAAGTAAGTTTAAAATGTAATTTAAATAAAAAGTAAAGTATTCATAAATTGAAGTTTGGAAGCGCCTCTGTTTTTGGGCTGAGGAGAAGTTTGAAAGGGTGTACCGCGATTCTGCCTTCTTGTATCGCGATACGGATCGTGGCTCTGCGTATTTCGATTTCTTTTAAACTCATATCGTTACAGCCCTAATATCTGGCCACGCCCCCTTTATTCCTGCTCCTCATACCCGCTCCAAAGGTGATGCTATTGTCAATTGGTGATAATTACAGGGCGTGATAGGACAATGGCATGTTGCATGACGTTGTAAGCCTAGGATTTCTATTCACAATCTCACAATTTAAAAAAAAAAACTGCATATTTATCAAAAATAGAAACTTGTTCTCGATGTTCCTGAGTCTCGTTTTAGATCTTGAGCTAACTGAATGTACTTTCTTGTTAGTCTGATGGCTCCCAGACTCAAACACCAAATGTGCTGTCAAAAATGGAGATTTCTTTTAAACAGATGCGCGTACACATACCTTAATTGGTATTTTGCTCCGTAGACGATTGGCACTTATGCTGTACTTGATTTAGAATGTATAGTACTGCAGAGTGTGCAGTTATAACAGCAGTTTTATTTCCCAACTGCTGGCCAAAACCTCTCGGCAGAGCAGATCGTTCACCAGCAACGCAACTGCCTTTCATGACTCGGGAATATTATAACGTTAGATCGTCACAGAGTGGCAGGGCTTTATGCAGAGCCTGGGAACCATGTCATATCGAATAGTGCATGTGCTTTAAATGAGAGAATTACGAATTGTGGCTTTTGTGCCCTGAAGAGAATTACATCCGCCTCCATTACCAGGCGCATGATGATGTGAAGTCCTTTTCCCAGCTTCCATATGGGAATTACCTCAGTTCTTTTCTTAAACTTATTGTTTATAGTCCTTCAAGGTTCCGTAGTTTGGGTTCAACTGGAGTCATGATCCAAATTTCATCTTTCAGTGTCTGTGCTGTTTTTTTTTTTTTTAATCCCCCGCTGGCCGAAAGGCCTAAAGGGGGATTGTTGTGGCGTTGTCCGTCTGTCCGTCCCTCCCGGGAAGGGTGCTCACCTTCTGAAATCGACTCCTCTCACAATTTTTGGAGGAATTTAACGAAACTTGGCAGGATTCTTTGTGATATGTCGATAATATGCATATTGTTATTTTGTTCAATTCGGTCACATTTTACCGAAGTTGTGGCCCTTGATTAACAAAATTATACATTCACAATTTCATGAAGGTGTGCTTGCGTTCTGACATCAACTCCACAATTTTTGGACAAATTTCTCGAAGCTTGGCAAAAGGCCTTGTTGTATGACGGTAATATGCATGTTGCGGTTTAATTTCTTTTGTGTAAATTTGACCAGAGTTTTGACCCTTGATTAAATAACTTTTGACAATTTCATGAGGGTGTACGTTCTTCTGAAATCAACTCCTCTCGCAATTTGTGGAGGAATTTCACCAAACTTGGCAAAAGGCTTTGTTATGTGACACTTATACGCAGATTGAAATTTTGTTTAATTTGGGCAAATTTTACCAGAGTTATGCCCTTGATTATTAACAAACTTGTACTTTGCCAAGTTCATCAAAGTGTGCTCGCGTTCTGAAATCAACTTCCCTCTCAATTTTTATCCCCCGCTGGCCCGAAAGGCCCGAAGGGGGATTATGTCGTGGCGATGTCCGTCCCAGGAAGGGTACTCACCTTCTGAAATCAACTCCTCTCATGATTTTTGGAGGAATTTCACGAAACTTGACCGGCTTCTTTGTTATATGTCGGTAATGCGCATATTGCAATTTCGTTCAATCCGGTTGCGTTTTACCAGAGTTATGACGGAGTTGCCAGCAGGGGATGTTGTGCTCTCAGAGCACTCTCTTATTAGTATGCATGCTTAAAGCATATACGCAGAGCCATGGCCTCACTTTCGTTTATAAATGCCTTGAGACCTCAAGAATGGCACAGCAATAGTTTTAAGCGTTAAGAATAAATCTAATGTAGTCATTTTTACGATTAAAGTGATTTATATAGGTAGCGGTCTGAGTGAATGACCTTGACGTCCGCAACGTCACAGCAGGAAGTCTATCGGTCTCCTCGCCATTTCCACTATACTAAAACACAAAGCTGACTGCAACTACGATCCTCCATTTTGAGCTAATTGATCGCCATGCCACGTAGATGTGTTGCTGGCTGGTGCAGCAACACGACAGGAGGTGGATTTATGTTGCATTCATGACCCAAGAATGTTCAAACTGCAGAGATTTGGACGCGTTTTGCGAGAAGTTCACGGGCACATTGGGCGCCTATGAAGCGGTCTCTCCTCTGCTCTGCACATTTTACTGAAGACTTGTACGAGACCTCTGATCTGTTGAGGAGCGTTGGCTATAAGCCCGGATTGAAAGAGGGTGCAGTCCCAACAATTAAAGGAAAAGAAAACTACAAGAAAAGGAAAGTTTTTATTTTATTTTTTTAAAAGGAAAGTGAGTTCAGTTGCACCAGTCCTCCAGGAGTGAGTCGAGGGTTGTTGCTAAAACCTGGGACGGAACGGGACAGGACATATCGCTCGGGCAGCGACCTCCCCGCGGTTGTTGCTAAAACCGGTGACGTCCCGTCTTGGGTTTTAGTAATTGCCTGAGCCCAGCAGTAATGGCGGAGTACTCAGTACGAAGAAAAGTGAATGAGTGGAGCAGCCGTCTTCTTTCTCAACTGGATATTGCTGCCGTCTCGCCCTTACATGGAAGAAGTGAATGAACAGAGAACTGAACGAACAACTGAGTCAGACTGTTTCAAAAACAATCGGCCACAAGATCGGCCTTCAAGAAGCGAGAACGCAGACGGGTAAGATGCGACTCTCATTTGGATTAAAAAAACACGTTGTTTACCTGCATTTAGATTAATACATATAACTTGTATTGTGTGTTTTAGTTAGCGGTATAAGATTATTTAATTTGCTTGAGAATGTGATTGTCTCGGTTCATCTGATTATTTAATTCGCCTTTTACGTTTTATCAGTGAAAATGCATGCATGTACATGTATGTTGCATAAGTTATAACACCCATCCTGTTTTAATGAGAGTCAACCCACAATCAGTGAAGTCAAATCAGTCTTAGTTGAGCGAGTCGGTAACGGTATTTCTTACTTTCACCATAAATTTTTATTTATATGACTTTGGTCTATAGCTGTCAAAGGCCTCGGCCTTAAAACCGGTTACCGCTGTGACGTCACGCACTCGGCTGGCTGGCTCAGCTCGAATGCCAACTTTGCAGTCGATTTTAACTCTCAAAAAAAAATTTTATTTTTTATTCCCATTTATGCAGCATACAAGTGTCAAGGATGGAGATGCTATCCACTCAGACATGTATTTAAAAATAAAGGCTCTGCGTATCTCTTTTAAAGTCTGTGAACTCATTTCCTCGGTCTCCACGAGTGACCCGGATTGCTTTTTTGTTTCCTTCTGAATAAAAAAGTGCGAACAAGGGAGATCCCGGATACTATAACGAATCGTATACAGTATCCAGGTCATGCAGCCTGACAACCCGTTTGCATGATTAATGAAGTTTATTCACAAGCACATGAAGCCACCAGTTAGAAGGCTGTGCAGAGCCTTCTAATAATAAGTCGCCTGCCGGGACGTGATGCGTGATTGGCTAAAAGGCTACACACAGCTGTAACGCCGCTGTTCACACAGAGATTCGAGAGACGTGTGTGATGACTGGGTCATAAAAATGGCTTTTTTAGGAGGTGTGAGAGCCAGTGCGTATCATTTAACACTCCAGCAGTGTACAGTATCAGAGTGTAGATGGCTAACTCTGTGTGTGTGTGTGTGTAACTTACAAAGTCTTATCCTGATACGCGCCGCTGTCTAACTCAATAATGCATTATTTGTGATCTCGGTTTCTCTTTAGCGCAGAACATAAACCAAGCCTGTGTAACTGCTCACATTCACCGTTTCAGTTGATTCAGTCGTTTTCCTGCTCGTTTTCTTTCACCTCCATGTTTGGAAGGAGTCTCCAGTGTCAGCACTTTGGAACAGTCAGAGGCGAAGCTGGAACGGTAAAAGGTCCCATGGCATGAAATTTTCACTTTCTGAGTTTTTTTTAACGTTAAAATGAGTTCCTCTGACCTTCTTAAGTCACCCCAGTGGCTAGAAATTTCATAATGTGTAAACCAAACTATGCCCAACATTTGAGAATGGCGCGTCAAAACGGCGCGTTGATAAACTCTTCCCTTTACTACGTCAGCAAGGGAGATGATCCCCACGCCCCCCCCTCTGGATTCCCACCCACTGTATGGATTGCCCCGCCCAGTTGTAGTGAGGAGACCATAGAGGACACAACAACATGGCATCACCTAAGCGAGCGAAACATGGAAATTGCGCTGTACATGGATGTGACAACACAGAAAAGAGTCTGTTTTTACTGCCGACGGGAGAGCCCCTGAAGACGCAGTGGCTTAATTTTATTTACTCCAATAATACGCCGTCGAGTCTACCTAAGACGGTGTATGTTTGTCGGAAGCATTTTCCTGAGGAATGTTTCCACAACTTGGGACAGTACAGGGCAGGTTTTGCACATCAACTGTCACTGAAGCCTGGGTCCGTACCAAGCATCCCTGCCGCATCAGCCACAAACACCGAACAAGTAAGTGTATAACTGTTAAGTCGTTTTGCCGTGTTTTAAAATCAGTGCGTTAGCCTAGCAATGGCTACATTAGCTGTGCAGCTAACCGCTTCCTGCAGTTAGCCAGGTAATCTGCGCTACAAAACTAAAGAGCATGCAGCATGCTCTGTTAAACTGAGTTTAGTCTGGAAATTGACTGTAACTTATGAGCTTATGTTTGACTATTGCTCCGCAATGCATGTCTTCTGTTGGATAAGCGATATGTTGCTGTAGTTGCTGCTTCTATCCTCTTTGGTTATGGAGTGCGTGTTCAAGCCTAGGGTATTATACGTTCGTAAACTACCACTCCGAACACTCTCACTCTCTGTTCTCTGTGTCACGTTGAGTTTATGAAAGGAGTCCGAGGGAGAACAGGGTTTTGTCTTAGCAGCGTGGCTACAGGCGCTGATAGCAGCGAGTATGTGTGCGCGCAGCTTGGTCAAGCCCCTCCCCCTCCCCCTCCCCCCATGGCCCGCCCCCACCCTCTACCCTTCCCCGCCTCCTGCTTCTCATTAGCAAAACGACGCACTGGGAAAAGCGCTGAAATGGGGCTTTCTCCCAGGAGGCTATATTTACGTGCCGAGGGTTCATTTCGAGAAAGGCTGCGGATATAACATCCGGAAGCCTCCACGAGCCCATTTAAAGCATCAACAAACCACCATGCCATGGGACCTTTAAGTTTTCCACCTTAAAGACTTCAGTGCTTTCTGGAGTCTTGGTCACATGACAACAAAAGGATGTGAGGGAAAGATGTACAAATGCAAATATATTTTAAACAAAAGCAGGGTGTGTGTAAGGAATAACAAATTCCAGGCCATGTTGTGATACGAAAGTAATGCAGGTGTGTGTGTGCACGCCGTTACCCCTAAAAGCCCCATCCCTTTTTAAAAATCTGTTTATTAGAAGTATTAGATTATGTGGAGCATCTGCTGTACAAATCCCGGTGTATGAGCTGTTGCTATAGAAACGAGTGCATTAATATTAACCTGTCGTCCGTGTTACAGTCTGAGCCGCGCTGTTATACAAAAATAATGCACATCATCTGACCAATCGGATTCGAGATTTCAACCGCACTGTGGTATAAAAATCGCATAGTGCGTTGTGGTCTGAACATTTTAGCTGATCAGAATGTAAAAAAAAAAACCTGGATGGGCCACGCCCACAAGCAACAGCAGTAGTGGCATTTTATGTATATATAAATCAGGATTCCCATTGCAGCAATTTTTTTCACTATTCTTTTTGACAATTATGCTGTTAAGCGTTCCGTGATTAGCAAAGCAACAGCGCTGAAATTAGTGACAGAAAGTCTGAGATGAGTACATAATGTAATCCAGTAAGACCTTCTCTGTCTCTGGCCCTGTGGGCAGTGCCACCTCCTCCCCAAGGAGACCACAGCGTCCTCGGAGAAAGCGCAAGAGACAGCACAGTGAGTGTGTGTGTGTGTGTTAACTTGGTGACTCAGAAAGGAATGTATTTATAGCTCATGTGCTGTTCTTGGCAGGTGTAAACTTGAAAGAAGCTCGATAGCTCAGTTCCTTTCTCTCACCCTCTCTTTTCTTCTCCCATTCTGCAACACATGCTGTGCAAATAAACTGTTAATACAACAGTAATGCTGCAGCGATCTGCCCCAGCACAAACATAGCTCTGACATCAACAGAGCTTTTTCAGTCTTTATGCAACACTTAGTAAGACTCGGTTATGATCGGACACAACGCCACTGAGGCTGCTTGAGAGACCCTCGTCCATTACAGTCCGAGGGAATTTCCATCCAGCTTTTCCTCCGGACCCACCTGTCCCCTGTGCTCTATTACTCACTTAGCGAGGGGCTCCGGGTTTTTCTTTGCTCCAGGGATGTGACCTGGAATAAGCAGTTCCCTGTTAATGATGCTGTCAGAAAAAATGTGCCCAGGTTTAACCTGTGAAACCTGCTGCACGATGTGTTTCCTGTGTTTTGTGAAAACAGACAGAAGTGCATTTCTGCAATATAAATACCTGAAGGCTTTTCACCGTTTTACCTACCTGGAAGTAATGATCCAGAAAATGGGAGAACTGCAAAATGGATTTCTAATGCATCTTTATAGTTACAGCATTATAACTGATCTAGAAACACTGTTAAACACAAAAAGCTGCACCTTTAAAAGCAGGAAAGCTGCAGACATTCAGTGTGATGGAGAGCGAGCAAGAGAATGAATGAGTGAGCAAGTTTGAGTAAATGAGTGATTGAGTGGTTACTGAGTGAGTGGCTGTGTGAATGAAGGAGTTTTTGAATGAGAGAATGAGTGAGTGACAATGAGTCAACAAGCGTGTGGCTCAGTGACCCGGTAAATGGCCCAGTGACTTGGTGAGTAAGTGATCCAGAGAATGACCCTGAGACTTGGTGAATGACCCAGTGAGTGAGTGACCGAGTGAGTCACCCAGCAAGTGACCCAGTGACTTGGTGAGTGAGTGAATGAGTGACCCAGCAACTTGGTGAATGAGTGACCCAGTGACTTGGTGAGTGGGTGACCCAGTGACTTGGTGAGTGACCCAGCAAGTGGCCCAGCGACTTGGTGAGCGGGTGACCCAGCGACTTGGTGAGTGACCCAGTGGGTGACCCAGTGACTTGGTGAGTGAGTGACCCAGCGGGTGACCCAGTGACTTGGTGAGTGACCCAATGGGTGACCCAGTGACTTGGTGGGTCACCTAGTGATTTGGTGAGTGAGTGACCCAGTGACTTGGTGAGTGACCCAGCAAGTGGTCTAGCGACTTGGTGAGTGAGTGACCCAGCAAGTGGCTCAGTGACTTGGTGAGTGAGTGACCCAGTGACTTGGTGAGTGACCCAGCAAGTGACCCAGCGACTTGGTGAGTGAGTGACCCAGCGACTTGGTGGGTGAGTGACCCAGCAAGTGGCCCAGTGACTTGGTGAGCGAGTGACCCAGCGACTTGGTGAATGACCCAGTGGGTGACCCAGCGACTTGGTGAGCGAGTGACCCAGCGGGTGACCCAGTGACTTGGTGGGTCACCTAGTGACTTGGTGAGTGAGTGACCCAGTGACTTGGTGAGTGACCCAGCAAGTGACCCAGCGACTTGGTGAGTGAGTGACCCAGCGACTTGGTGGGTGAGTGACCCAGCAAGTGGCCCAGTGACTTGGTGAGTAAGTGACCCAGAGGCTTGGTGAGTGAGTGACCCAGTGAATGAGTGAAAGTACAGGTACCATAGGTACTGTAGGTACTGACAGGGAAACAGTAAATTAAATGCAGATTGGAACTACACAGAGACGCCCACATACAGGCGAAGACAGACACACACACACACACCCCAAGGCCTGAGCTCAGTTTAATTTCGGATCCTGCCGTGAGTCAGCGTGCTTATTACTGCCTGCCTGACATATATACTGTGCACACTTCTGAGTCCTTTCTCTCTGTTCTAGTACACGTCATCTGACCTGTCATATCATCGCTGTCCCTCAGAGCCCTGACTGTGTGTGTGTGTTTTTGTTTTTATGTACTACTGAGGACCTGTATATAATAGTCATACCCAGTTAGTCCTGGCTATGACTTTAAACTGTAACCGGTGGTGAGTCTCAGGTCTGGGAGGACTTGAGTATTGGAAAAAGTGGCGTTACCCCTTAATCACCATTGCTCCCAGGTCTGCTCTGACCCGGAGTGGTAGCACCTGCCTGGGTTCCAGCTATGGGTTAAATAGTACATCACCAATAAGGTGCTGGCAGCAGGGCACTTTTCGGTGCAATGTGGCAGATGAACCCAACAGGGTCAATGGTGCACCACCAGGTGGCATGTGGAAAAGCCACTCAAATGGCCAATGGATGGCATCACTTGGCAAATCAGTTGTCACTGCAGGGAAACTTCCATACCCGTCAGGTCTGTGGCACTTTTGTGCTTGGCATCAGGTGTGGAGGTCCAGAGAGACAACATGATGGGGGCACGACATTGTTTGCCTTACCTTACTGTGCAAGGTGCTTCATTAGGAGAGGAGCTCTGGTGCAGGTCTCGCGGCCCATCTCTGTTTCTGCGCATCCTAAAGGCCTCTGCATGCTCTTGCGACAAGGCTTTCGCAGATAGCTTTTCGCAGACAGTTGTAATTTATTGTTGAGCAGGGAGTATAGGCGTGCGCGATGTTATTCACCGGCACAACGCAAGGGGGCGCGAAGTCGCTAGGAGTAGTTGGTGGGTGTGGTTAGTGGAGTGTTTATCCTCCGGTTACTTATAATGACTAGAACTTTTTTTTTTTTTTATAATGACTAGAACTGGAGTCATATAGATGTACGTACTTCCTCAATCAACCGCTCTTCATGCTGCTCCATCTTCGCTCGTGTTTTTAAAAATGCCGGTCGTGAAGTGAAAAAAAACACACCGGCAAAGTAGGGAAGCGGAAGTGCGTGTACAGCGGATGTAGAGTGGACCAATCAGAGCCCTCTTGTCTGCGACGCTGTCTGCGAGGCTTCTGCGGTGGTCACAATTTTTGGGAGGTGCGCGCAGAGCGTCTGCGAAGGTGGGGGGGCTACGCAGACGCTATCTGCGACACCGTCTGCGAGGACTGGGTTGTCAGCATAAATTGGCCTTAATGAAGCAGTCATCGTCGCTAGTGATGGACAGCCGACGACAATGACTGCTGAGGACCAAATGTCCCCACAAAGACAGTAAAATCTGACAATTTTGATCTTGTGGGGACATTTGGATGGTCCCCACAAGGAAATTGCCCTTTTTTTTTTTTAATAAAAATAAAGGAGCCAAAAAGTTTCCTTTTCATTGCTAAGGCTAAGTTTAGGTGCAGGCACAGCATTAATTAACTGCAGTAATAATTATGCTCAGTAGGGTCATCATCGTTTTGAATTTTATCAATCATTTTTCCAAAAGGGCAAATAAATGTTTAGATCAGTGGTGTCAAACTCAAATTCCAGCCTGGGCCAGCAGTTTTGTGAGACCCAGACGAGCCATAATTGAAGTATGTCTGTCTGTTTATATCTGTCTATAATACCTGTTTAACATCAACTATCACTGATAACTTGGGCTCTGAAATTAGAACAGGTTGTTTGTAGAAAAATAAAATAAACACCGATTGTTAGTGTCCGCACTGTTGGATCATAACATCGTCTATACTGATTATAAAGAAACATTTCTTTTTAAATTAAGACATTCCTTTGTATGATCACGTTTTATTGGATATCAGCTGCTTTTAATGAGAAACCGCATTAGTTAAATGGGATGTAAACATCTCTTGTCTCTGGTTGGAAGCTGTTCTGCAGAGAGCGACACTATAATCACAGAGATCCTGAGGTGAGAGTCTGAGGAGGAGCCTGCTGGAGTTCACTGCAATCGAAAAGTAGATCAGGGTTTATAATATCAGGTGTAATTTCCCCCCGCGTTCACTTTAATAATTTTCACAATAATTGTCAAAGTATTTTATGGCAGTGTTATTCATATAGAAATATGAATAAATATTAAAGATTGTTTGAGAGTAGATTGTGCTTTAAATTATAAAATACAAATGTGGGGAAAGCAGCTTCCACCTGTCCGTTTCAGCTAAATACGGAGCCCTGCTCAGGACACGAATAGGAGCAAAAAAAAAAGCCATGTCTTAATATTTTGTTCCCTTGTTTTAAACGTGGCCATGATTTATTTAAAACAAGGGAACAAATAGATCGATTAATAAACAAACAGTGACACATGGAAGAGTCCGAACGCTGAAAATATGTCGATTTGATTGATACACGGGCAAAACCGGTTGAAAATGTATTATTTTCAGGTCAAAGCACAGCAACATAATCGTGCTTCAAATCCGTAGCTGCTCCGCCCAAATCGTGTATGTTGGCATCGGTCACTCATATCTAACAAATGGACACACACTGATTTGATGATGCGTGATGTAATCATGTAGGCAGGTGATAGCTGGCAAATAGCTACCGGTGTCCTTGCAGATATGTAGCCTTTGTTGGGATTAATAAAGGGTTATCGCAGAACCGAAATTAAAGGGGAACAGAGGGCAATATACACTGTGTGCACAATTATTAGGCAAGTTGTATTCCTGATGATTCATTTTATCGTTGAACAAATACAGTGCTCTCAGTCAATCCAAATTGTTAATAAACCTAAAACCAGAATGATTAACAAAGGAAAGGGGAGTTTAGGCCTTCTCAGGGGAATATATAAGTGTGCAGAATTATTAGGCAACATTTAGTGTGCAGAATTATTATGCAACTAAATGAAAAGCTTAAAGTTTCCCATCTCACTTGTTTATTTTAATTTTCAGTGTAACAAATAAACAACTCAGAATTAACAAATAAACACTTCTAGCATTTCAAAAATATTCAGTGACCAATATAGCCACCCTTCTTTTCAATAACTGCCATGAGCCTTCCATCCAGTCTGTTAGTTTTTTGATTTGTTGACGATCAACTTTTTGTGCAGGAGCAACCACGGCCTCCCAAATGCTATTCAGAGTGGTGTATTGTCTTCCCTCGCTGTAAATCTCATGCTTAAGAAGGGGCCACAAGTACTCAATAGGGTTTAAGTCAGGTGAGGAAGGGGGCCATGTCATTACTTTGTCATCTTTAAGGCTACGTTTACATTAGACCGTATCTGTCTCGTTTTCTTCGCGGACGCACTGTCCGTTTACATTAAACCCCCTGGAAAAGCCAGGAAACGGGAATCCGCCAGCGTCCACGTATTCAATCCAGATCGTGTCAGCTCCGGTGCTGTGTAAACATTCAGAATACGTGAATACGCTGTGCTGAGCTCTAGCTGGCATCTCATTGGACAACGTCACTGTGACATCCACCTTCCTGATTCGCTGGCGTTGGTCATGTGACGCGACTGCTGAAAAACGGCGCGGACTTCCGCCTTGTATCACCTTTCATTAAAGAGTATAAAAGTATGAAAATACTGCAAATACTGATGCAAATACTGCCCATTGTGTAGTTATGATTGTCTTTAGGCTTGCCATCCTTCCACTTGCAAGTGGTAAGTGATATGCGCTGGGATCACACACACAGCGGCTCAGTCCCGAATCGTGGCTTGTGCACTTCACTCGCGCGCTCTGTGAGCTGCGCAGGGCCGGAGTGCGCACCCTCCAGAGGGCACTCGCTGTTCAGGGCGGAGTGATTTGGAGCGCAGGATGCCTGCGGAGCCGAGCGTATCCGCGTATTGGTGTTGCTGTGTGCACGGCTAACGGTTTTAGTGTAAACACGAATCGTTTTAAGAACATTAATCTGATGATCCGCTGATTCGACGTAATGTAAACGTAGCCTGAGGCCTTTGTGGGCTCGCCAAGCAGTGGAGTACTTGGGTGCATGTGATGGTGCATTGTTCTGCATAACAATCATGGCCTTCTTGAATGATGCAGACTTCTTCCCATACCACTGCTTGAAGAATGTATCTTTTAGAAACTGGCAGTAGGTTTGGGAGTTGATGTTAAGTCCATCTTCAACCTGAAATGGTCAAACTAGCTCATCCTTAATAATAGCAGCCCATGCCATTACCCCTCCACCACCTTGCTGGTGTCTGAGTCAAAGTGCCCTGTGTCCATTAGTTATCCAGCTATGGGCCCATCCATCTGGTCTATCCAGAGTCACTCTCATTTCATCCATCCATAAAACCTTTGGAAAATCTGTCTTCAGATATTTCTTGGCCCAATCTTGACATTTCAACTTGTGAGTCTTGTTTAGTGGTGGTCGTGTTTCAGCCTTCCTTACCTTGGCCATGTCTCTGAGCACCGAACACCTTGTCCTTCTGGACACTCCAGGTCGGTTGCAGTTCTAGAATATTGTGGCACTGGAGGATAATGGGTTCCTGGTAGCTTCATGTTTAATCCTTCTCAAGTCTTTTGCGGTTAATTTGTGTCTTTTCTTCTCCACACATTTTTTGCGACCCTGTTGACTATTTGCAACAAAACGTTTGATTGTTCTGTGCTCACATTTCTATAGCTTAGCTATTTCAAGAGTGCTGCATCCCTCTGATAGGCATTTTACAATTTTTGTCTTTTCAGTGTCTGTTAAATCTCTTTTTTGGCCCATTTTGCCTGAGATAAAGAAGCTGCCTAATAATTATGCACACCTTAATATAGGGTATTAATGACTTTAGGTCACACCCTCCCTCATTACACAAATAAATACCACCTGAGAATGCTTAAATCCAATTAGCATTCAAGTGTATCTAGCTTGCGGTTGGAAAACATGCATAGAAATAATGGTAGGGTCAGAGTACTCACTTGCCTAATAATTGTGCACACAGTGTATAGAGTAAATATAACAATAAAACACACATTAACGAACCTTATTCAAGACTTACAAAAGTTTTTTGTTCTAAGGTTGGAAAGTTATAGTGTTTTGAAAGTAGCTCGAGCAAACTATTTCCGCAGTTTGAACAGCCCGCCATGATATTAATTTTATCCAATCAGAATGCACGTTCATTTTCTCTGCGTAACACTCATGACGTATGTATGTGCCCAGTTGTGTTGGCTCATTGAGGTTGGGAATAGCACGTGTGAAATACCTGTTTCTGCCTCTTGCGACGATTTCGCAAGTCCACGGGTGGCGCCTATCTCATTGCAGCAAATAAATTCTGCTGGACTCGTGAGCAACTCCACGTTACATTTTCCGCACGAGCATCACGCCGTGTCACCTGTACGCAGACGCTCTGCCCCATGCTCGCCATGCCCATGGTCAGCATCAGTCTCATCCTCGCCGTCATCCGAGCTTTCTTCTCTTATTTCATCACCGGAGTCGAGAGTACCTCTCCTAGCTATTTTAAGTTCGTTTCTTAAGACAAGGATTTTTTAAGATGTTACCTTGTTGACAGTTTCGGCGAGAATCTTCCGCCTTCTTCAAAACAGTCACCAGATGTGTTCTGGGGGAGCGACCTGACAGCAGGAGGCGTGAACTACCTGTCAAATTGGGCAGGACGTTCACGCCTCCGTAGCGTAACATCAGCTGATAAGGCACGTCACCACTCGACATCTGGTGACTGTTTTGAAGAAGACGGAAGATTCTCGCCGAAACTGTCAACAAGGTAACATCTTAAAAAATCCTTGTCTTAAGAAACAAACTTAAAATAGCTTTAATAGTTAGACATAATGAACTTCCACTACATAGTACCTCTCCTAGGTTCAAACTGGTACCCTTCTAAGCCATAGCCTGCTTGCAGTGTGTCTTGCGGGATCTCTTCGTATGATTCGACAGAGCTGCCGCTTTCACTTGATGCACCCGACGCCATGATTACACGCTTATCTCCTCTATTTCGGAGAGTTCCGCTAGTGCAGTGGGTAGCGCTGACGTCACGGTCTTTTAAAAATGGCGACTCTTGTGCGGTTTAGCGTATAAAGTATTATATTTACAATTACCAAGATATTTCGTTGTTTTCTAGTATATAAATTTGATAGAATACTTAAGAATACGTTACTTTGTCACATCAGCAACTGTATATATTATATTTGGTACCCCTTTAAATAAACACACACACACACCGGGAATTTTTTGATTCGCTTCTAATGTGGAAGAGTGTCGGGTCCCAACCCTGGATCATAAACGATGAATTATTTATTGAATTATTATATATGACTAGCATGTTATCCGGTGTTGCCTGGGTTTTGCAAAATTCTGGGTTGCCCCAAGACTTCCATGTCAAATTTGGTGAAGATCCGTTGAGAAATGGTGACGTTAACCCAAGACAAACAAAAATCCAACCATCCACCACCCAGGGGACCCTCTGGGGCCCAAATATGGAATTTCTGAGTTCTGCCAAATTGTGGCCATCTCCTGTACCTACTTGCCAAATTTGGTGAAAATCCGTCGAGAAATAGCGGCATTAGCTCAAAACAGACAAACTTTTTGCCGCCAATTATATAGATAATTAAGATTGTGAATAACTCCGATACAGTTCCACTCAAAAGTTTGTACACCCCTACTCTCCTCATTCATAGGCCTTTCTGTATTGTGGGTTTTTTTTTGTATTGTAGAACAATACTGAAGACATCAAAACTATGAGCTAACATAATGGAGCATATATGGAATTTTGTGAGAAGTGTTAAACAAGGGCGGCACGGTGGTGTAGCGGTTTAGTCTGGCTAACACGACTTCAAAGCTCTACGAGCTATTGGTCTGGCCAAGATATTAAGCCCAACCGTTTCCCAAAGTGCGTGGTTGACCCGCCTCCCTGAAATGCCTCAGTTTGCTACTGGTCGAAGCCAGAAAAGGCTGTGACAAAGCTTAAACCAATCACATCACTCTTTCCTCTGACGTATGTGACGCGACAGAAACTGCTGCCAGCGGGGCTAACTGGTAGATTAAACTCTTACCGAAGCTGGTCGGGAGCAAGGCGAAAACGTCCTTCCTTTCAATAAATACCTCCAGGGCTGCTCTTTGCTCCGTTTTCAATGAGAACTTCCCGTTGAATGCTTTCAATACAGCATCTACCGCTGTGTCAAAGGCTTGCCGCTGCTCCATGTTCGTAATGTTTCTAGTGAATGAAGCGCTTCCGGCATAGATTCTGTAAACAATCTATGGCTTCCGGTCGCAGTTCTACTACGTCACTGCCTTGAACACGCCTCTACCCAGGGCCGTTGGAGATGCTCAAAGTTGATTGGCTCCCGATTTTTCCGGAGCTTGGAAGAGCTGGAGATAGCTTGCCTTGCCAGACTAAGCTCGCAACAGGCCCTCGTGTTGCGTCACGCTTAGGATGGGCGGGCCCAGGCTAGTAGCGGTTAGCGCTGTCGCCTCACAGCAAGAAGGTCCAGGTTCGAGCCCCGTGGCCGGCGAGGGCCTTTCTGTGTGGAGTTTGCATGTTCTCCCTGTGTCCGCGTGGGTTTCCTCCGGGTGCTCTGGTTTCCCCCACAGTCCAAAGACATGCAGGTTAGGTTAACTGGTGACTCTAAATTGAGCGTAGGTGTGAATGTGAGTGTGAATGGTTGTCTGTGTCTATGTGTCAGCCCTGTGATGACCTGGCGACTTGTCCAGGGTGTACCCCACCTTTCGCCCGTAGGCAGCTGGGATAGGCTCCAGCTTGCCTGCGACCCTGTAGAAGGATAAAGCGGCTACAGATAATGAGATGAGATGAGGTGTTAAACAATGTTTGTTTGATATTTTAGATTCCTCAAAGTAGCCAGCGTTTACCTTGATGCTTTGCATACTACTGGCGTTATCTTAACCAGCTTCATGAGGTAGTCACCTGGAATGCTTTTCAATTAACAGGTGTGCCTTGTCAAAAGTTAATTAACGGACGAGGTTCTTGCCTTCTTGATAATAAAATAGCCCTATTCCATCTACAACTGTAGTAATCCGTATTGTGTCAAGAGCCGCTCAAATAAGTAAAGAGAAACGACATCCATTATTACTTTAAGACATGAAGTGACTAGGGCTGTAACGATACACCCAACTCACGATTCGATTCGTATCGCGATTTTTGACCCACGATTCGATACGCCCACGATTTTTTTAAAAATGTTTTTTTTAAAGTAGTAAATTTGACTTATTAACATTTACTTACTTACATTAACTATTTAATAACAAATAATTCAGACCACTGCAGAGAATGAGTAATATGTATGCAAAAATGAACAAATGTATATCCAAAGATTGTTTTATTTCTCAAAATAATACTGTTGAGCCGGAAGCTCTGTTTTTTTCGGTTCTGAAAAAGTCATTTTTCCAAATCGTGTAAATCCATTAAGATTTTTTTTGGGGGGGGGGTGGCTCTCTCACTGTCTCACTCTCATAGGGCCAATGATTTTCTATGATCGCGGAAAACAGATGGAAATTACGGAATTTTTATGGTGAAACATTGCTCGCGTGTCAAAATGTAACTGCCGCAGAAGGCTTCCGCCCAAGCAGACATGCCTTCAGTGTTGCCAGATATTGCTAACGTTTTCCACCCCAAAATATGTTCAAAACCAGCCAAAAAGCACCTAAACCCGCCCAATCTGGCAACACTGCATGCCTTTCTGGTCAAGTGATTGTGATTGGCTTGTGGCACACCTAGCCAGCCAATGAGCTGCTTGTTTACAGATTCGCTCCCCGCGTCGCAACCAGAATGGCGACCGCTTAAAAGAAACGAATGCTCTGCCAGTGGCGAGTGTGGACGTTGCATGACTCGCAGAAGATTGTCGCAGGTCGGCGAAAAAACGACTTACTAATAGATATAAAAAAATAAAAGTAATTTAAGTAAGTTTAAAATGTAATTTAAATAAAAAGTAAAGTATTCATAAATTGAAGTTTGGAAGCGCCTCTGTTTTTGGGCTGAGAAGTTTGAAAGGGTGTACCGCGATTCTGCCGCCTTGTATCGTGATACGGATTGTGGCTCTGCGTATTGCGATTTCGATACGCATATCGTTACAGCCCTAGAAGTGACTCTTAGTTAATAAAAACAAAGAAACGGCATTGAATTAGAAGGTGTATCCAAACTTTTGACTGGTACTGTATGTCTGAAACAACATTTTGATTGTTTTGTGTTCCTAAATATAAAGGATACAGGAGAAATAAATCTCAAAGGTGACCCTCGCCCCGTTTACAAGTGGTGAATAAACATGGGTCGTGTTGGTCTTGAAATGAAATAATCCTTCTATTCAGCATTGATTCTGAAAGTATTACTTTTGCTCTGTATGCTTTTGACCTACGTATGGCTCGTCTTGACCTTGATATCTGACCTGCGTCTTGTATAACATAACATGATCTGACCGATGGTGAAAGCGAATCTCTGTAAGACGAGAGCGCCATTGTCTTGTCTTGATGTGGATATTACCGTTCTAAATAAAACCTCCTGATTAAAGTTTTAGGGGTTGCCGAGTCGCTCCTGTAGGTCAGTCTAGGGGTTTCTCTTGCTGGTGGAAGCCCTGTTCTGTTCTCTTGAAGGGAAGAAAAGAGCAGAAACGACTCTTGATAATGAGAGGAATATTTGTGTGAATGGGTGCGGTTACTGACACAGGCGGTTAACCTGATTGGTTAATATGTTTTGCAAGTGCACCCTGGTTTGCCAGTTCATCCTGGTTAGTGGTTGTGGTGGCGGTGTTCTTGTCGAATTATACAAATGATAACCTTTAGGACGTGTTGTTGCAGGAATAATTAGCAACACAGTGTCGTACGGAAGCCAAATGAATGTTAACAAATAGAAGTTGATTATTTTCCTCAGTCGTCAAGTGTTTTATAGTCTGTTTATGGTTACGTTTCATGTTGTGGCCACAAAAAAACGTTAGCACATACATTATCGCAGCTATAAAGAGTTGTTCCCTCACCAGCCTCTCTGTCTCTTGGTGAATAATAAAATACAAATAATAAACCAAAAACCATCCACATTGCCGTGTCATAAATCTTACTCCAGAGCCTAATCTAGGGCGCATAATACGCGTTTTTTATCTGTCTGTCACACATCCACTTTTTGGGCGCGAGAGTGATATTGCGTATCTGTTCATTTTGTCGCGCATTTATAAGTAGAGAGCGTGTAGTCGCGTTTTACTGAATCTTGTGCGTATCAATTTGTCAGCACCAGCTAGCAAGCACTGCGGTAAATATAGCGTTGTTTACACTAGGGGTGGGTATTGCCAAGGACCTCACGATACGATACGCATCACGATACTTGAGTCACGATACGATACTGCGATATATTGCGATATTCTACATAGTTCACTGAAAAATGTAAACGCATTATGCATCTTAAAATCCGAGTTGTATGTACATCAGATGATAGTGATAATTCATGGGACAAACTGAGTCAAAACAATGTAATTCTAATTATCCATGCCATTTTATTGTAACTATACAAGCGCAAGTTACAACATATTTGCAGGAACAACACACTGTCTGGAACACATTGAAAAGTGCAGTGGGCATCTTAGTCTCCCTGAGCACAATTATGAAACAAAGTGCAGTGTGGGTCAGCGTCCACACACTGAAACTGAATTGAAACCTCAGTGAATCACGTTTCTTCTGAACTTTGAGTAAATACTCAAAATAAAATGCAGTGTCTCACACACTAAAATTGAAAATGCAAAATAAAGTGCAGCTTCTTGCCTTTGGTCTTAAAATTAAGTTCAGAGTTACAGTAAGTCACACATCACTGAAGTAGACGGGAGGACTTTGGCGCTGTCCAGTGTAGTTTGCTTCGGGTCGTGTTTCGGTGGCTCCGGCTGAGCTAATATGTCGGGGCGGTGTCGTGCTAAGTAAGTTCGCAAGTTTGTTGTGTTACCTGAATATCTAATTGGAGCGAAACAGGTTTTGCAAAGTGCGTACTCTTTGTCCAGCTCACTGTTTTTTCTCCTTTCCTTTGGAATCCAAAGTGCCTCCAAACATCTGCCTTAAAGTTCGGCAGCGTCTCTAGGTTTACATTAACAGCCATGCTTGCTTGTTTTTTTTTTCCTCACTGCAACCACCGGGAAAAAAAGAGAAGACGAAGAGTGCCTTGCAGTGAGGTAGTGGCACAGCGACACCTTGCGGAGCGGAGGTGCGGAAGTCGTACTGGATTTACAACCTGTCTGAAACATGATTTATTATTTGAAAAAATATCGGTATTCAAATTTTGAGTATCGATATTGAATCGGAAGACAAAGTATCGCGATATATCGCCGTATCGATAATTTTGCCCACCCCTAGTTTACACACCAATCGGAAAATATCGGAAAGGACCGAAGTATTCTGAATGGTTTATTTAGCGGGTAAAACAGTTTTGTGAACTATTATATCATTGGTCACTGAACCGGAAGCCAGTGTATCTCAATCAATCGTGTGAAGTGTTTTAAAAATACCCAAAAGCACATGGCATATCGTTCTGTCTCATCCAAACATAACAATAAGTTTGTGTACAAATATGATCTTAGAGTAATTATATGACAGTGTGAAGACATACTAAGTCATTTGATTCTGATTGATAATGTTTTTTGTAGTTTGAATTTGATATTTTCCTAATGCCAATATACAATTAGTTTGATAATGTTTGGTATTATGTAAGTTTTATTTAAAAGTATTATGAAATATCTTTAATCTGTTCTTGTGTAATTGTAGGTACTGTAAGATTGTAAATGATGGAGATTATAGACTTTTTAGGAAGTCTGAATTTTGAGATTATCTCCAGTCATTTATGTCAAAATCTAGTTTAAACATGGGTAGATTGTTTAATGTTTTTCACTTTCATGAAAGGTGGTCTGAACAAAACAAATATGATAGCATTTTTAAATATTTGGTAGTGATTTTATTTTATTCAGAAAGTCAGATTTTTCATCTTATTATTAATTAATAGTGGCAAGACTACATGGATTTTAGACTTAACTATATCAAATGATGTAATATTAACCTAGTCATATTTGAAATGCAACATTATACTACTGGTGGTCAAATTGGTAAAAATAGGCTAGTCACATGATTTATAGTAAAACAGAAAACTAGTCATATTTGTAAGGTTTTGCAGTATATAATTCTTCATATAGTTTTTGATCTAAAATCTTTACATTTTTAAAGTTCAGATCTGATCATAATGCTTGTGCAATACTATAAACTGTGGATAAGTGTTTGCTGATTATGGTTTTCATATCACTGTATTAAAGGATGTGTATAGTGCCATAATTATATTATATAGATTAACATCTGATATGAATGTTTGTTACATGTATTTAGTTTTATTAATAAAACTTGGAACAAATGAGGGATATTTTTACCCATGTTAATATTTTCTGTCCCCTGTTTCTACAACTAGTGAGGGGTCTGTCCCCTATTTTCAAATTCCTAGATTAGGCTCTGTTACTCGCAGCTTTACCTCCGACTGCTACAAAGCGCTGAAAATGGAGACTCCTTCCATGCATGTTAAATAACTTGTCCTATACGCTATAACACAAAACTCGAGTTTTTATCTGCTGATGCAGCCGGGCCACCGTACAAGTCCCTGTGTAAGTCGTTATTATAGAAACGATAACACATTAGAACGAGTGCTTTTTATATAAACCTGGGATTTGTCTTTCAGCTGGAACTCGGTCAGAACTGATGTTCTACAATCTGATATGTGTATGTGCCATATCTACAATCTGATATGTGCATGTGCCATATCTACAATCTGATATGTGTATGTGCCATATCTACAATCTGATGTGTATGTGACCAATCAGAATCGAGAATTCAAGAGTGTTAAGATAATAAGATCATGGTACAAGTTTGTAGATATTGTCAGGTTTTTTTTTTTGTTGTGAAATTTTTAAAATGCTGGACAAAATATCTGAATCTACAGAGCAAAATTATATTTAAGTTATTCCACGAAATCGAGTCGTGCATGAGCTGAGAGCCGACGAGGCATGTAGTACCGAGTCGAGTCGGCTATAAGCCATGTACAATGAGATTGAGTGAGTGGAATAACGGTTTTATTCTATCCATATTCACTGGATTTTGAGGAACGGAGCGTTTTTATTTTTAGTGAATTCGATAAATAAAAAATTTATACAAAACGTCCAACAAAATAATTTCTGCTTAGAATGTAAACAAACCGGCAAAATGACAGGAGCAATTTGTGAAAAATACGATGATAATTCTTGGGGGAAAAAAAGAGACGTTTTTACCATCAAATACTTTCATTCCATATTTTGTTGCACTTTTTTTGTATTTTTTGGGGTTTTGTTTTCGAGTAGAGTTTTTATTTTGTCCTCGGTTTGTTCAGCAACATGCACTGCCATTTTGTTGTTCTTTCGGGGTTTTTTGGCGGTTAGCAAACCAACTTAAAGGAACAGTCCACCGTACTTCCATAATGAAATATGTTCTTCTCTGAATTGAGACGAGCTGATCCGTACCTCTCCGAGCTTTGCGCGACCTCCCAGTCAGTCAGACGCGCTGTCACTCCTGTTAGCAATGTAGCTAGGCTCAGCATGGCCAATGGTATTTTTTGGGGCTGTAGTTAGATGCGACCAAACTCTTCCACGTTTTTCCTGTTTACATAGGTTTATATGACCAGTGATATGAAACAAGTTCAGTTACACAAATTGAAACGTGGCTATTTTCTATGCTATGGAAAGTCCGCACTATAATGACAGGCGTACTAACACCTTCTGCGCGCTTCGGCAGCACATTGATACCTTCACTTGGAGTTGTACCATTTTTTTTTTAGACAGGGTGGACGGACCAGGGCATTCGCCCGCTTGGCCGTGCCCGACGAGGAGCGCTCTCGGCCGGCTTGGGAGGCAGACAGCAGCCCCTCCTGGAAGTGTGGTTTTACCATGGGCCTTATGCGGAAAAATGACAAAGTCCCAGTTTTACCATGGGGCTTGAGTTGTACCATTTTTTTTTTTTTTTAGACAGGGCGGACGGACCAGGGCATTCGCCCGCCTGGCCGTGCCCGAAGAGGAGTGAAGGTATCAATGCGCTGTCGAAGCGCGCAGAAGGTGTTAGTACGCCTGTCATTATAGTGCGGACTTTCCATAGCATAGAAAATCGCCACGTTTCAATTTGTGTAACTGAACTTTGTTTCATGTCACTGGTCATATAAACCTATGTAAACAGGAAAAACGCAGAAGAGTTTGGTCGCATCTAACTACAGCCCCAAAAAATACCATTGGCCATACTGAGCCTAGCTACATTGCTAACAGGAGTGACAGCGTGTCTGACTGACTGGGAGGTCGCGCAAAGCTCAGAGAGGTATGGAGCAGCTCGTCTCAATTCAGAGAAGAACATATTTCTTTATGGAAGTACGGTGGACTGTTCCTTTAAAGGTGCCACCAACTGAGGTGGCGTGTGGAACAGGAGATATGGGGGGGGGTTTAGGTATTTCTGTTCTTTTAAATACTTGATAGTGATTTATATCTGACTTGATGCGCTCCGCCATTTTGTTTTTCTCTACTCTCAGTATATGAGCCGATATCCTAGTAGTAGAGTAGCCAATCAGAATGCGTGATTATTCATATCCAGTGAATGTGGATAGAATAAATCATGTGTATATACAACCCTGATTCCAAAAAAGTTGGGACAAAGTACAAATTGTGAATAAAAACGGAATGCAATAATTTACAAATCTCAGAAACTGATATTGTATTCACAATAGAACATAGACAACATATCAAATGTCGAAAGTGAGACATTTTGAAATTTCATGCCAAATATTGGCTCATTTGAAATGTCATGACAGCAACACATCTCAAAAAAGTTGGGACAGGGGCAATAAGAGGCTGGAAAAGTTAAAGGTACAAAAAAGGAACAGCTGGAGGACCAAATTGCAACTCATTAGGTCAATTGGCAATAGGTCATTAACATGACTGGGTATAAAAAGAGCATCTTGGAGTGGCAGCGGCTCTCAGAAGTAAAGATGGGAAGAGGATCACCAATCCCCCTAATTCTGCGCCGACAAATAGTGGAGCAATATCAGAAAGGAGTTCGACAGTGTAAAAGTGCAAAGAGTTTGAACATATCATCATCTACAGTGCATAATATCATCAAAAGATTCAGAGAATCTGGAAGAATCTCTGTGCGTAAGGGTCAAGGCCGGAAAACCATACTGGGTGCCCGTGATCTTCGGGCCCTTAGACGGCACTGCATCACATACAGGCATGCTTCTGTATTGGAAATCACAAAATGGGCTCAGGAATATTTCCAGAGAACGTTATCTGTGAACACAATTCACCGTGCCATCCGCCGTTGCCAGCTAAAACTCTATAGTTCAAAGAAGAAGCCGTATCTAAACATGATCCAGAAGCGCAGACGTCTTCTCTGGGCCAAGGCTCATTTAAAATGGACTGTGGCAAAGTGGAAAACTGTTCTGTGGTCAGACGAATCAAAATTTGAAGTTCTTTATGGAAATCAGGGACGCCGTGTCATTCGGACTAAAGAGGAGAAGGACGACCCGAGTTGTCATCGGCGCTCAGTTCAGAAGCCTGCATCTCTGATGGTATGGGGTTGCATTAGTGCGTGTGGCATGGGCAGCTTGCACATCTGGAAAGACACCGTCAATGCTGAAAGGTATATCCAGGTTCTAGAGCAACATATGCTCCCATCCAGACGACGTCTCTTTCAGGGAAGACCTTGCATTTTCCAACATGACAATGCCAAACCACATACTGCATCAATTACAGCATCATGGCTGCGTAGAAGAAGGGTCCGGGTACTGAACTGGCCAGCCTGCAGTCCAGATCTTTCACCCATAGAAAACATTTGGCGCATCATAAAATGGAAGATACGACAAAAAAGACCTAGGACAGTTGAGCAACTAGAATCCTACATTAGACAAGAATGGGTTAACATTCCTATCCCTAAACTTGAGCAACTTGTCTCCTCAGTCCCCAGACGTTTACAGACTGTTGTAAAGAGAAAAGGGGATGTCTCACAGTGGGAAACATGGCCTTGTCCCAACTTTTTTGAGATGTGGTGTTGTCATGAAATTTAAAATCACCTAATTTTTCTCTTTAAATGATACATTTTCTCAGTTTAAACATTTGATATGTCATCTATGTTCTATTCTAAATAAAATATGGAATTTTGAAACTTCCACATCATTTGCATTGCATTTTTATTTACAATTTGTACTTTGTCCCAACTTTTTTGGAATCGGGGTTGTATATGAAAACGTCTACAAGTACAGGTAGTCGTCGACTTACGACCGATCGACTTTACGACCGTCTGGTTATGACTGGCAAGTGTTTCCCAGCTGAGCTAGCTGAGCGTACGACAGTTTCCGCCCCAGCTCCCGGCACATGTGCAATCTCTCTCGCGCTCCCTCGCGCACTCCGTCATACAGTTTCTGCCCCAGCTCCTGGTTTATGAAACGAGCAAATGCTCCCGCCAGCCCGAGCGCTGCAACAGCTGATGATGACGTAGACGACCCACAGCCAAGCACCAGTGATGCCAGCGGTCGCTAAATTTTTGTATTTTGCTATTTTTCACACCTGTATTTCGTATTTTTTGTTTTGCACATATTATTAAACAAATTGTACTGTACGCAGTGTAGTATGCAGCGTTTGACTTAAACCAAATAATGAGCCAGGGTAATGAAATAAGAAAATGTTGATAAAATAAGACTTTAAGATGATTACAATATCATAATATACTTACGTTCATTTAACAAAGGCCGACTTACGACCAGATCGGTTTGCGACCGGTCAGTCGTAACCAAACGCAGTCGTAAGTCGCCGACTACAGTACCTGTATTGTGATATTGGCTGGAAAAAAATATATATATGGGTTTCTCATCTCGGCTAACCATAGACCATAATTTCCTGTGTGCATAATTGATTTTTCCATTCTCTTAACAAATTTTTGCTTGCACCATGTAAGCTTTCAGTATGGGAAAAGTGTGTGTGTGTGTTTGTGTGGCTCTTTAATACCGCATTCAGTAGGCTATTTAATGCACTAATACCAGCACCAGCACAGCATGAAATTTAAGGATCTAAAGCAATTATTCAGCCCTGTGGAGCTAAGCTCTTAAGCTTCTCTTCTACTCACACTGTACACACACACACACACACACACACACACACACACACACACACAGCATCTCCCACTAACGTACCCATACAAATCTCGAGATGAGTACAAAACTGAATTCCACAGTTTGGTGAATGATTACCAAACAAACTGTGATGATTTATCTGCCGAACGCGTCCGATCCTTTCGTGTTTAATTTCAGCAGGTTTTAGCATTCTATCAAACCTAGCAATAGCGCTATTATTAGGCTAGCCTTGTCATCTGAAATGAACTGAAACTCCAAAATATGACGGGAGAATCCCAGGCTTTCCCGGAAGAGAACCAAGAACTCTCACGGATGGATATTAAAGCTTATTATTCACCTCTGAAGGTGTTTCTCTATTAATGCTTGTTACAAGTCAAGTGGCTGCTTCCAGACGCTATACAAATGCTACCAAGTGTTTGATTAGATTATGCGTTCATGTGTGTAGGCTGTGTACACGCACACCTCCTGTATGTACACACACTCCCTCAGGGGTTTCCCTGTCCTGTTTCCTAACTGCTGTTCAGCTCAAATAACGAACCTGCAGCGGAATTAGTCTCGGCATTGTGTTGTTCTGTGGAAGCATCATATCCCGAAAACATGTGAAGATATTAGACTACTGATTCATCTCTCCCAGCGTGCGCACGCACACGCACACAAAACCAATCTCAAGCCAGCAGGTGATGGAGAAGGAGCAGAGTAAAGGAACAGATGGAGACATGAAATGAGACACTTCCAGCTCGGTTGTTACAGGAAGTGTGATTTAAAGGAATTGTTTTTTTTTTTCCCCCCAAGCTGAAGGGAAAGCATAAACAACCGAATCGCTTGTTTACTGTATGCTTTGGTCTGAATTTCTCTCCTGTCTGTCTTGTCTGAAGAGCTGTATCATTAAAGTGGCTAACAGTTGCAGTACAGCTCACAATGCTTTGTGATGGGATATCGATGAAAATGAGGCGTTTTTGGTGGCGAAGGTTCCCTGAGCTTCGGGAAGTATTCCCAAACCCATCTACAAGCATTTGCTGCTTAGTTTTCTGACAAAAACATCGCCACCAAATTTCAGTGCATGCATTGAAACTTCAACGTTTTTGGCCACTTATAAAGCGAAGACGCACCAAAAAACAACTTGCGAAGCTTGGCGAACATACTGTATACGATTGGTGGAGATGCTACAAATTTTTTATCGCCAAGTATTCACGAGCTGTAGTGTGACCAAGGCCTAACTTTTATACCATAGCACAGTTGAGATCTCAAATCTAATTGGTCAGAAGGCATGCGTTATTTTTGTATAATAGTACCGTGAGTGGGACGGTGGTGTAGTGGTTAACACTGTCACCTCACAGCAAGCAGGTTCTGGGTTTGAGCCCAGTGGCCGATGGGGGCCTTTCTATGTGGAGTTTGCGTGTTCTCCGGGTGCTCCGGTTTCCTCCGCAGTCCAAAGACATGCTGGTTAAGCTAACATGGGGCGGCCATGGGCTGAAGTGCCCTTGAGCGAGGCACCTAACCTCCAACTGCTCCCCGGGTGCTGTTAGCATGGCTGCCCACTGCTGCATGCGTGCGTTCACTGCTTCAGATGGGTTAAATGCAGAGGACGAATTTCACTGTGCTTGAGCGTGCATGTGACAAATAAAGGCTGCTGCTTCTTCAAGCCACAACAAGAATGATAGGTGAATATTAACACGCTCATTCTAATACATTAGTGTTTCTATAGTAACAGCTCATACACAGGGATTTGTACGGTGGACACTCTACATGATCGCGTGCTAATAATAAACATGTTTAAGAAAGTAAAACACATGTAATCAGTGGTGTCACTAGGCTTGGTGTCATCCAGTGCGGCGACAAATCACTGAACGTAATGGCAATAGCCAGCAAAATTACAGTTATACCTTTACATTACAAAACCCTATGCACCAACCTAAATATATTCACATTTACATAGTTTCATGTGGTTGAAGTGAAAATACGGTAAGAAAACAATCGAATTCAAAGAACTGCATCAAAATTATGCGCACTTTATCGTTAAACTTTACCGGCAAATGAGGGTTTGTGTAATCAGTAATGGCCCAAATAATGTAGGCATTGAAAACAAATGTATATGGAAATATACTCAAACACTAAGCATTAAAGCATTTAGTGAACATCTCAAATAATTAAGAATTTTCCTTTCCTGGCCTTCAAAGCTGCAAACTTCATCGAACTCAATACCTTTCGCCAACTCCGCTTCAGGTGATTATTGCAAGATTGGAAAGCCTCGATTGTCCCATGGTAGACTGCACATCGTTCTTTAGTTCTTCAAAGTTTCAGCTTTAAAGAGCTCCACTCACATGAAGCCACAGACACAGGCCATTCTCAAAATGCGACGAGTAACGGTAAAGACATATATTTTAAAAATTTTGTATTTGATAATTTTAGTTACAATCCTTGTAAATATATTTAATAGTCAAAAAAGCATATTTCAGGAAATCACAAACCAAGAGATATCGATATTATGAAAAAATAATGCCCAGTTGTTGTCTTTACCGTTGCCCTATAGAGTAACAGTAAAGACATCTGATGGCATTTTTGGGTCACTGAGTGCAAAAAAAAAAGATGAACAAATTATGCATTTATTATCCCATCCTAACTTGCTACTTGGCTAACTAAACTTTTTCAACATGCAGCATCATCTTTATCATTTGAGGGTAACGGCAAAGACAGTTAATTTCCCTGACATCTCGAAATTTCATATTTACCTGATCAGTGTCGTGGATTCCAATATTTATGCACCAGTGATCTATATTTTCCCCAAAATGGCTGCTCAACATTGTGGTCCTTCCTCATGTAGCTGCACTGCTCTGTGTTGTCAAAGCCCTGAGTTACAGCATGAGTTCACCATTTGAGTAACGGTAAAGACATCAAGAAAGTACACATTCTTGTGTATATATTTTAGGCTATACACCAAAAACTGCTGAAGCAAAGGTCATGATATTTCCCACAATAAAAAGTGGAGGTATAGAAGTAACATTTCAGAAAGAAGAGTGAAAATAAAATTCAAAACAAAGGAATTATTTTCATTCAGATTTCACAAGTCCTCATTTAGACATGTGGTGGTAATGACATTTTGGCATATTTAGGCTAAATAAAATTTTTTCAAATGCAGACAAGTTTTCCCAAGTTTTATTATTATTATTATTATTATTATTATTATTATTATTATTTTTATTTTTTTACTTAAATGTATGATAGAAGACCAGGGTTAAACAAAGAGGAAAAAACAAATTTCATGTTAAAAAATGAATTTGTCACATTTTCTGAGTATGGCCCACACACAGGTCGTCAGTAATCATTTTAGGCTCAGTGAAAGGTTTTGGAGACATTCTACGAAGTCCCATTCAGCTATGAATGCCCAAACATCTAAGGTTGCCCAATCTTTGGTTGCTTCTTCAGCAGAAATTAGTCTCTGCTGCTTTCACTTTGGTATTTCTATTAAAAACTCTCACTCTTCGATACCTCGGCATAGGTGGTGGTCAATTTTGGAATGGACACCTTTAACTCTTCTTCAGTGGCAGAAATGAGACTGGAACAACCTCAAACATGGCTGCTACTTCCTGGATGGTTCTCAATCTGGTCTGGAGTTCAGAATGAAAGCAGTCAAAGCACTCGAGCATTGCCCTATTAGGGTAGTATCTCACTGGGCTGCGACAGCTTGCGACAAATTGCGAACGTCATTCGCGAGAGAGTTTCAGAAGTGTCTTGAAACATTCACGGGGCTTCTCAATTTCCTCTCATGAGTCGCAAAGTGTCGCTCCTTCATCGCTGAAATTTTGCACATGTTCAAAAAATTAGTGCGACAAAATTTCACTCAAATAGCCACAAATGCGTCGCTGGTGTTGCAAAGCCGTCGCGAACCCTTCTCAAGTCCGTTTCTATGAGACAGGAAGTGCGAGTGTATCTCACTGGGCTGCGACAGCCTGCGACTAGTTGGAGACACAACAATTGCGGTAAAATATGCGAATTGGGGATGGCGAAAACTTAAAAAAAACCCTCTTGACCGACCACCGAGCCTCATTAGCCGGTTAAAGTCGGTTAACCTATGAGTTTAAACAGGGATGCAAACGGCACGCCTTTTGGCAGATGCCGCCTTTTTCACGGTTGAATTGTGCAGATCTGATTTTTTTGGGGAGGGGGGCGTTGGAGTGTCTGAATAATTTCATCAGAGTAAATTCTGTATTAAAATTACTAAATAAGCAAATGCCGTTACAGTCCATGAAACATAGGAAGTATAAGTATGAGAAGAAAACAGTAAATCAGAAAGCTGCACACGTTTTCGCGGAAGCTGCGCAAATGTGCGCAGCTTTGATTTACTGTTTTCTTCTCATACTTCCTGTTTCATGGACTGTAACGGCATTTGCTTATTTAGTAATTTTAATACAGAATTTACTCTGATGAAATTATTCAGACACTCCAACGCCCCCCCCCAATAAAAAAATCGGATCTGCACGATTCAGCCGTGAAAAAGTCGGCATCTGCGCCTTTAGTTTGTGTGGAGAGATATGATCTGCAATAACATGCATTGTTGGCTGCAGACCGAAACATACTTTCAGAATGCACTGGCCAAGGCAGGACTAAACTCCATGTGCCTTCTAATAATAATTAAAAAAAATAATTTGTAAGCTAAAAAGCCTGTATCTACACTTTTTTTTTTTTTTCCTTTCGCCGAGTGGCAGCTGTCACTGGGGTGGGAGGGCGGGACATGACTGAATGGGTGTTTCTGATTTGTCAGCTGTCTTCAACTGGGGCGGGAGGGCGGGACATGACTGAATGGGTGTTTCTGATTTGTCAGCTGTCGTCCTTACACCGCATGGCATGCCCCAAGCATTTACAACACAGAATTCCAGGTTCTCCGCTCCAAAATCGGCAGCTTCAAAACGATTGATTTTTTTTTTTTAACTGACAACCAAAAAAAATTAACCGGTTGACGTTGATTCGGTCAACCACCGGTCAAACGGTCATCGGTTAACATCCCTAATGCGAATATCAATTCAGTCTGATTCCAAGTGAAAATTGTCGCTAATTCGCATATTTTATTGCAATTGTTGTCTCCCCAACTAGTCGCAGGCTGTCGCAGCCCAGTGAGATACTGGCTTTATTTCCTTCTTGCAGAGTGAGTTCAGCATCTCTTTACTTGCTCCCCTGCTGTGGGTGCAATCAGTTAATTATTGAAATTAAGTGATCAATCTCATTAAATCAGTCTCATTACATTTGAAGGTTAATAATTAAAATGAATCAATCCCATTGAATTGTTTACTTTGACTCATTAAAATGAATCATACCATTGAATCAGTCTCATTTGAAGTGAATCATTCAGTGAATCATTTAGTGAATCGTTCAATGAATCATACCATTAATCCTGGTGCTTAATAATAAATTCTAAATTATGGTATATTTCCAAATTATTACGATCACTTACCATATTACATAACTTATATGCACCTTTTTGAATTCTTTGAGAGATTGGGGACTTCAGATATTGTTCACCAACAAGATGAATACACACAGCTTTGATAATAAATGGATTTATTATAACAAAGATAAAAATGGATAACCAATATATACAAATATGATATGGTGTGTGTGTGTGTATGGCCTAGCTTGTTGCTAGCTAAAACAAAGGAATGTTATCTAAATAGAACAAAGGATTAGCTCTGTTGCTAATGTGTGCTTGTGTGTGTGTGTGGGAAGGACTTGACCATGTGTTTAGCCTCGTGTAGCTAACTACACGTGGTGGAGGCCTAGATTAGCCTTGTGTTGCTAGTGTGTTTGTGAAAGGCCCTATGGCCTAGCTAAAGTGTATTTGTTAGGCCTGGTGAGGCCTACTGAGCACGTGTTGCTAAAGACAAGGGTGTGTTTGTGAGTGGCCACGTGGCCTGAACAAAAAGCTAGCTTGTGGATTTCTAGCTGAGGTGTGGTTTATCAGGCCTGATGGCCTGCTGAGCACATGGTAGGCCTTGATTAGCTTTGTGTTGCTAAGCAGACAAAGGGAAGCTGTAGCTGACCCACTAGCTCATAACCATACTGAATCCACTGAAATCTTGATGAGATCAAGATGTATAATAATGAAATTAAAATGTTAGTAAGAATAAGAGAGAGAGAAGGATGCACAGCCTGTCTATTAAAACAATTGAGATTAAAACAAAAACGGAACAATTCAACACGCTGCGTGTTTAACAGTGTAACAGATAAACCTGGGTTTAAATTCACACTATTTCAATAAAAGCAAATTCCTAAGACTATCTTAATTATGCCAAAATCTTACTTAATCCTGCCTTTAGCAAGATATGAAGAAATATTCGCCGTTGTAGTTTCGGGCCTCGCCGTTGGAGCACGTGAGCCACTCGTGATGGAGGCGTAGAGAACTTTCTGGTCCAGCAGAGCACTTGGGTGGTTCCCGTGGAAAGCAGAGGATTCTTGGTCCGAACCTCAGCGTTCGTGAGGAAAAGTCTCTGATCAGAATAAGATGCACAGCGCTTTTGAGTTAAAAAGGATTCAATCGCTTCTTACCTTTTAACTGCCTGGGCTGCAGTCGTGACGTCACTTCTAATACGAAGAAACCGGTTGTAACTCGGGTTGAGTTTAAAGATCGCGTTATTCTGGACTTTTACCTTGGCCAGTGGTTAAGCACAGAACGCGCTGGATGGTGAATCTTGCAAGAAGGAAGTGTTTTCGGGTTTGAGAGCATCTCTTTTGTGCGTCTAGATTCCTCGGAATCCGGACACGAGAGACAAAGAGCAGAGCTTCCGCCTGGACTTATGCGCGCATGGCGGACTGACGTAGATGATCCCGCCCACGCGTGACATAGGTCACGCGGAAGAGGACTGGGCGTTGTAGTTCTTAGACACAGAATGGCGGCATGATACCTACACCTGCCATCCTCTTCTTGAACCTGGCAATTAAATAAAGCGCCTGTTCAGTTGCATGCTCCACTAGGTGACCGTGCAGAAAAAGTCTTATCGCCTCTTGCTTTGTCAGCACCTTGTCGAGAGTTAAGCCCGTAGTCTGCAGGTACGGCTTTGTAAGAGTAACTTCCTGAGGTGCACGTGCAACAGACATCAGACGAAAATAAAATCTCCCCGTCTTGTGTCCAAATTTTCGTGCAGCTCATGAAGAGCTTCAATCGCCGCCGCAAACTTTTCTTAACTGCAGTGTGACGAGCACTCCGGCGTGTTGCTGATGGCCTTTTCACTGACGCAACAGTATGGTCAGTTCACACATCCCATCGATGTTATGCAAAAAGAAGCAGCGAAGAAAAAAAATGTCTCGAGTTCCACAAAAATGTCACACACGGTGCAGTTTCAGCACAAGAGTGCTGACTGCACAAGTTAAGCGAAAAGTCCACACACACACACCCATTAAAAATAACTTTCTTTTCCTTGATAATGGTTTGCACACCTCCATGGATTCCAGCCATAGTGGCAGCATTATTATGTTCAGTCCATCACTTTATTTATTTATTTATTTATTTATTAAATGAACGTTGGCGCTAAGCCCAGCAGCTTTAACCACTTTAATGGGAAAAATCCTAGAAATACTTCGTTTATGTCAGCTTTTTCTTGATTTTATGATTCTTACATATCTGATCATGTTGGACATCCGGTCAGATGTGCTGTCAAACATGATCCCGATCTCATTAGATGCTCTTTCAGCACTGGATCACATTTTGAAAGCATCTCAACTATCTCAGCGTTCCATTTATTCAATGGAGATTCCTCTTCCTTGTGGTCACCAAATGCCAGATTCTGATTGGCAAGAAACAGTGCGATTGATATCAAGCAATCTGTGCGAGATGTCCCTCTACTTTTTCTTCTCCATTTCCATCAAAGCAGTAGTTTCGGCATCCGTGGTTTTGTGCAGCCTCAATCTTGCTGCCAAGGCTTTCCACTTTTCAAGGTAACGTAGGAGCTGTTTGTTCGGCTGTCTCGTGGTTCTGTACTTCCAGGCTCAGTTTCCAACACTTCTGAAACCCAGTCATAAATTTGGAGGTCATATTTTGTAGCACTAACAGCAAACAGTCAGCAGTAAAATCAGTACATGTTCTCGCTGATGAGTGAGTCAACCTTCCATGACCACAGAGATTTCTCACTATTTGGGATCACCTTGTAAAACTATTCTTTTGAAAGCTGGTGCATATTTCCCTTTGCTTTTGTATCTTGTCTTGCTACAACACTCAATGGGCGATCTTTCTTTGTTCTGGAAAGAAGCACTTCCTCCTGCAATGATTACAACACGAAAATGATCTGGAACTGGTATCTTCCAGAAAGAAACATCGCATCAAATTTGCAAAACTTTCACCTTAAAGGTGCTGACTGCAGAGTCACCTGAAATTTAAATTTTGTATTTTTTTTTTTTTTAATTGTGCATGGCATTTTCTTCCGTCTCGCAAGAACAATATCATGCGGACGAGATGTGATCGTTTTGATGTCCTGAGGGCCGCTTTTCTCTGTTTTGGGACCGTTTTCCTCCCTCTTGAGGTAAACCGTATGGCCCTATGGAAACAGCTGAACGCAAGGAGCTTTAAGTAATTAGCATAACTATATGGAGCTGCGTCACACAAAGATGGCGACACTTGGAAAACATCGTGACTCTGCATCGACCTCAGATACCCCTTTTCCACCAAATCAGTTCCAGGGCTGGTTCGGGGCCGGTGCTGGTTCACAACTCGTTCAACTTGCGAGCCAGCTGAGAACCAGTTTGCTTTTCCATAGCTCGCGGTGCTAAGGGAAGCCACGTCATTACATCGCTGTATACGTCAGTTACGTCGCTACGTTTGCATAAACCTTGGCACAAATATCGAAGCAAAAACAACACGGAAGAAGCAGCAACAACAATAATAATAATAATGGATGACTTCGCGTTTGTACAGCTGCTGCTTCTCGTCGCTTAAAAATGGCGATCTTTCGCGGTCTTATTGTTGTTGGTCTTAACAACTCCGCCCCCCCGCTGACGTAAGCGGTTCTTTCCTCTGGCCCAGCAGAGAGTTGGTGCTAGCCTGGAACCGGTTTTTCTGGCCCCAGAGCCAGTTCTTTGTCAGTGGAAACAGAAAACCCGGTTCCAAACTAAGCACTGGCCCCGAACCAGCCCTGGAACTGCTTTGGTGGAAAAGGGGCAAGAGAGAGTTGAGTCGCAGGGATGTACTGTAATTTGTGGTTTCCGTCACTTTTCTGGCACGCTTTCTAGCCGATTCGCTTTCATATTTTCCTTTTCTTTTTCCGCTGGCTTTTAGCTGGCAGGAGAGCCGAGTCTGCCATGTTTGTCCGTTCTGAATTGTTTTGGTTAAAAATGGGTCAAACATGCCCCACCGTAGTCACGTGGTATTGCTGCTCACTTGCTTCAGCAATCTCCGGAATCATAAAATGCGGGACGCTTTTTATATCGGCAAAATATTTACACACAGGATACATGGTGTGTGTGCGCGCAGCAGCGAGACATGTCAAAACAGCAACAGAGAGAGAACATTTCTGCCCAGAATTCAACTTTTCAGTCAGTAACTTTAGTCAAGTCAGTTTTATTTAGATTGCGCTTTTAACAACCGATATTGTCTCAAAGCCGCTTTACGGAAACGTATGTAAAAACGGATGTAAATTTTTAGCATGTGAATTTATAAATTCATCCCTAATAAGCAAAGCAAGCCTGAGGTGATGGTGTCGAGGAAGGAACCAGACTCGAAAGGGAACCCATCCTCATCTGGGTGATTAGTACAGCTTGTGTAATTCTAAATAACTCGCGTCTGTACCGGTAAGTGTCCCCTGTATGGTCAAAAAGTGCAGTTGGGTAACCAGGAAATTCATTAATGTTTTAACATGAAGTCTTTTTTGTTAAAGTTATCAAACGTTCACGGACGGAAACTCGTCCCATTGACGGCGTCATGTCTAGGGCTGCTTCTGCTTCACATTTCCACTCCTCGCTCTTCTTCAGAACGCCTGCCAGCATCTAAAGAATCAAGTTTATCTCTTGGAGACCAACAAGCTGTGTGTTTTGCTGAACCCTGGTTTTGTGACATTTAAAGCATGGATCCAGCATGTATTTGAGTGATTTTTTAATTCTTGCATCTTTTGGCTTTCATCTTTTCTGGCATCCATTTCGTCTCTGATTTATGTCCTCCATGTGGTGTACTAATCGCCACAATATTGTAGCTAACACACCAGAAAATCTGACACAATCAAAACACCAGCAGCAACGAAAACCGTGCATGTGCCGGCAAGATGAAACCATGTGATTTTGTAGCATCATTGTAATTGGGTAATAATGACGGCTCTGATGAAGGTTCAGGAAGTAAATTAGCATCAGGTTTTAGCCTTGTAGGTGTATTGATTTAAATAAGCTGGGCTCACAAAATGTTTTGTAAAAGTTTTACAGATGGTTATTTTGGCGTCGCACCCTTTGATGGTGTCAAAACTCTTGTTTGCAATAATCACGCATATGGAAAAAAAAAGCAAATACAGGAAATTGACACTTTTTTTTTATTTTATTTTTTCCTTCATTTGTCATTTATCATGGTCCCGAGGCTCCTCCTTGTATTTCATATTTGGATTTTCCCATCTTCGAACCTCCGGGTTGCAGAGAACCTGGACGTTATTTGGGGAAACCTCCCTCCATGTCTCTCCCTGTGGATGATCTTTGGACGGTGTTTTCTGCAGGATGTATGGTGTTGTGAAGGAGCACTGACAGTGATGTAGTGCAGGGCCTGATGCTGCACATATCTGCCGCTCTCACTACATTCATCATCCAGAGTCTGAGAGAGAGAGAGAGAGAGATGAGCTGAGCTGGATTAGTGCGCTGCTGTAAATACTGAGCTCTACACTCAGACCATATTGTCGCATATTGCTTTGTGTGCATGATGTACTATGCGTACATCATCTAGACAAAAATGACACACTAGGAGTTTCTGTGTCCTGTGAAATATCAATCAATACGTTATCCGTACCGGAAAAAGACAGTGGGATCTGGAGTCTGTGGATAGATCCAGGTAAAATCAGATGTGGCTCGAGTTATGTTCATCCAGTTTTGCTCCATATATATACATATATATGTAATATGCACCATAAATCTTTTGCTTTAATATATCGAGGATATTACACAGTGGTGTGAGGATATGAAGTTTATTAGATATATGAGTGAGTGAAGCAAATACAGTATGTAATGTTCTTTATGGACACGTCCACAAAAAAAAAAAAAAACCACAACCCCAGTTCCAGAAAAGTTGGGACACTGTATAAAACAAATAAAAAGAGAATGCGATGATTTGCAAATCATGGAAACCCTATATTTCATTGAAAATAGTATGAAGACAGCATGTCAAATGTTGAAACTGAGAAATGTTATTGTTTTACGAAAAATATATGCTCATTTTTAATTTGATGTCAGCAACACGTTTGAAAAAAGTTGGGACAGGGGCGTGTTTACCACGGTGTTGCATCACCTCTACTTTTCACAACACTCTGTAAACGTTTGGGAACTGAGGAGACCAATTGCTGTAGTTTTGAAAGAGAAATGTCATCCCATTATTGCCTGATATACAATTTCAGTTGCTCAACAGTTCGGGGTCTCCTTTGTCATATTTTGTGCTTCATAATGCGATAAATGTTTTCAATAGCAGACAGGTCTGGGCTGCAGGCAGGCCAGTTTAGCACCCGGACTCTTTTACTATGGAGCCATGCAGTTTTAATATGTGCAGAAAGCAGTTTGGTGTTGTCTTGCTGAAAGAAGGAAGGTCTTCCCTGAAAAAGATTTAGTCTGGATGGCAGCATATTGCTCTGAAACGTGTTTATATCATTCAGCATTAATGATGCCTTCCCAGATGTACAAGCTCCCCATGTCATGTGCACTAATGCCCCCTCATACCATCACAGATGCCGGCTTTTCAACTGTGCACTGATGACAAGCCGGATGGTCCCTCTCCTCTTTAGCCTGGAGGACGTGGTGTCCATGAGTTCTAAAAAGAATTTCTACTTTTGATTCGTCAGACCTCAGGACAATTTTTCACTTCGCCTCAGTCCATCGTAAAAGAGCTCGGGCTCAGAGAAGGTGGCGGTGTTTCTGGATGTTGTTTATATCTGGTTTTAGCTTGCATTTGTGGATGCAGTAATGAACTGTTTTCACAGACGATGGGTTTCTGAAGTGTTCCTGAGCCCCATACAGCGATTTCCACTACAGACATGTGTCTGCTTTTAATGCAGTGTCGCCTGAGGGCCTGAAGATTACAGGCATCCAATGTCAGTTTTCAGCCTTATCTCTTGCATACAGAGATTTCTCCAGATTCTCTGAATCTTTTAATGATGTTATGCCGCTTTTCCACTACCAACGCGGCTGAGTTGGGCTGAGCCGTGCCGGGCTGAGTCAAGCTGAGTGGGGCTGTTGGAGTTGCATTTCAACTACAACCGCGCTGAACCGTGCTGGCTGGAAGTGGGTGGACACATTGGGTGGAGTTAGCGAAAGTGGGTGGACGTCACGTGATGTCGTTAGGCGGCACAAACAGTGACATCAGTGATCTTTTAAGCGGTAGTCTCACGACCCGGATAGTAAACAATAAACATGGAGTCGTTAGTGTTGCTGGTCTTGGTGCTGTGGCTTGTTGTCACCGACAACGCCAACAGATACTGGCAAGAGCGTATAGATGAGGCGAGGCGCATAAGGCTTCAGAAATTCTCGTAATTCGTAATTCTTCTTCCGGGTTTACGGTGTTTACAGATCCCAGCGTGCTCGCGGGGCGTGTGTGGGCATGTGAGGACACTCCTCCTCACCAATCAGTGCACAGGGGAGTGTCTGCTCACGCCCCCAGCCCCACTCGGCTCGGTTTGGCTCGCTTCAGCCCCACTCCAAAACCGTGCGAGTTTTGGGTGCTAAGCAGGGCTGAAGCGAGCTGAGTCGTGCTGCTCTAAGGTAGTCGAAACGCGAGCCGTGTCGGGCTGAAGCGAGCTGAAAAAGGGTAGTGGAAAAGGGCCATTAGATACCATAGATGATGTGATCCCTAAATTCTTTGCAATTTTACATTGGGGAACGTTATTCTTAAATTGTTGCACTGTTTGCCCTCGCAGTCTTTCACAGAGCAGTGAACCCCGCCCCATCTTTCCTTCTCAGAGACTCAACCTCTCGGCAACAGTCTTTTGTTGCCCTGTCCCAACTTTTCTGAAACATGTTGCTGACATCAAATTCAAAATGAGCGTATATATTTTTTTAAAAACAATAACATTTCTCAGTTTCAACATTTGATATATTGTCTTTATACTATTTTCAATGAAATATAGGGTTTCCATAATTTGCAAATTCTGTTTTTATTTCCAGTTTACACAGCATCCTAACTTTTTTGGAATTGGGGATGTAAAAGCAAGTTAATGAAAATTTTAATTTTGAACCAGTTTGCCATTTTGACACCGTGCATCTAGTCAGCTGGAAAACACTAGGAGTGATGTCATTGGAGTGAAATATCAGGAATTATTATACACGCAGGACACTTTTTTTTCGATGGAATAAAAACACGTGTTCTATTCCCTACTAGCAGGTTTCAATCATTTGGTTTGATAGCATGCAATATTGTTAGCATATCGCTTATACTATGTGTCTTTCGTCACGCTATCCAATGGAGAATGAGCGTTGAATATGGTTTACGATACTGCATGGTTGTCAAGACAATATGACAACACGTCGGAGATGCAAAACTTCCGCACTAGCGAGCGACTGGGATAGTTTGTAAACAAACATGGCCGCTAGGTTTGCTTTGATAAATACGGAAGATTTTGAGAGAATTTTGAAAGAGAAAGACGCATCGAACACCCGAAAGGAATGTGTATGTGTATATATAATTTAGTTTATTAGTTTGTTTGACAGGGACCATGCATAGAGTAGCTTCTATACCAGGGTTAGCTAATTAGCTAATTTTCACCTGCAGTCCCTGGGCAGGAAAAAAGAAATACACAACTAGACATTACAAACAGGATTAAAAACAACAAGTAGAAACTAAGTAAAACACAGATAAAATAAATAAAAATAAATGTAAAAAATACATTAAAAAAAACAGATCAATGATTACAAGCTTGATTGTCCTTCAGCCATGCCTTCAGGGACTTTTTAAAACTTTTAAAACTTGTAGAGTCTCTGATATGATGTGGGATTGAGTTCCATTTTCTGGTTGCTTGATAAGAAAATGCTGATTGTCCAAAACTGGTTTTCTTAAATGTTGTGTAGCAGTCGCCTCTCCTTGCAGCCCTGGATACCCTAACATTATCTCTGCAATATGACACACATTGCTTAAGTGGTGGTGGTGCAAGATCATGTGTCAGTTTGTACATCAAGCACATGTCAGAGAACCGAATAAAACTGTCAAATGTTAACAGGTTATGTTTTTTTTATAATGGTACAGTGGTGATAATGTGTTGATTTTTTATCAAACACTTTCACGGCCTGTTTATATAGGGAGTACAAGGGTTTCAGAGTGGTTACCCCTGCCTGAGACCAGCTTGTAGCACAGTAGGACAAATGGCAGAAAATCATTGAATGCATAAACAGTTTAGCAGCATGTAAGGGTAGCTGATGTCTAATATGTCTAAAAGTAATCAAACTCGCTCTAACATTTCTGGATATCTTCTTAATATGTTTTTTGAAGTTTAGATTCGAATCAATGATTATGCCCAAGTATTTGAAGCTGTCAACAACTTTAATTACCTCTCCTTTGACCAAGATGTCAGATTGTTGCTGTGCATTTCTCTTATTGGAGAAATACATAGCAACCGTTTTGCTTACATTAAGAGTTAGGCAGTTACTAGTTAACCAGTCTGACACTTTATTTAGTACTGTGGTAAGTTTTTTTAATAATAATAATAATAATAATAATAATATGAGAGATGAATAATAATATCGGCTGGCTTTTTCGTGATATAGTCCATTCAGCTACTCATCTTCGACTCGTTCAGTATCATGCTCGCTGAATGGAAGATATCTTGTATACCACGAAAAACTGCCAGCCGATATTATTTAAATATGTCACTCAGATCCGTGATGTATTTCGTCTGAAAAATGCAAGTTTTTCAACACGATAAGATAAACTTCATATCTTCAAGCCAATGTATGATTTTCTTATTATATTGACACGTTCACAAACAAAGTCCCCAAATTTATCAAAACACTTCATCGATTTACTCACAAGTGACATATATACCGTAAGTGTGTGTGTGTGTTATTTACCAGCTGGGATGTTCGTATCGTGAAATACCGTGACCGAGGTCTTGAAAGTACTGACCGAGGTCACGGTATTTCACCATACGGACCGACCTTAAGCTGGTAAATAATATATTTATTTTTTTCTTTCCCAAATTCTAACAGAAAACGAGAGCGCCCGAAAGGGAAACCCAAGCCGAGCCGCCATTTTGAATCCTCATTCACGGCTGTAATGCAAATGGCTTCCTCCTCGGTATACAAGTGCACTTCCATGGCAGGAAAAAAACTACATTTTGCCGCCTATGTAGTCCCCTATTTATACAAAATTGAGTCATTCAGGATTCAGCCATGTTTTTGCTCGGCGTTAGCAACAGTTACAGGTTTTTAGCTTTCTCCTGAAATGTTTTATTTCTTCTTCGTCAGGGTAGTAAAACTCGCTTTCGCTGTGAACACTGTCGTTATCGCTATCCATGCTGTAAAATTAATGCTATTCTCCTGAGAAATGCTGGCAAAAATTTATAAGATTTTTAATAATCTTGTAAATAAATCTGAAAAAAAAAAAGATAAATGTTGGCAAAAAATGCTACTATGTTTGTTGTGAACAAGCGAGTCGCCAGAGGTTCGTAACCGGGGTCCGTACCATAGGATACAGACCCGCTCGCCAGCCAATCAGAGTGCAGGATTTGATGGAAATTGCACCGCGAAAAGAATAAAAAGGTTTATGTAGGGATGTAACGATTCGTTTTAACAACGATTCGATTCGAATCACGATTTCGTGGTTGCCGATACAATTCAAGGACGATTTTGGTTCATTTAGAACGATACGATCCGAAACGATTCAGTGACTTGAAATCGATTCATTAACTTTTTAGCCAAAAATTAAACCGGTGTGACTGAAATGAATACCTGGATACTGGACAGTGCAGGTGAAGTTTTTTAGATTCCTGTTGTTTCTTGTAAGGGAATCAGGTATAATTATGGATATAAACAAACAAGTAAACAACAATTAGTGGCAAATGCATTGACATTTTATTTGAATTAAGTGCAACCAACACTTTAGGTTGAAAAAAATAATAATAATAATAATAAACTCGCATGTCTTTGCAGATAAACTTGGCAATTGTTGCCATGATGTTTTTCGCCCGAGCTGAGTTTTGGCCTAGTTTCTGACTAAACATGCTGGCGAGGCCTAAGGCTTCTGCAGAGCTTGCACCTTGCGCTGCTGCTGCAGCGGGAACGCTGCGAGAGGTGCCTGGGCTGTCGGTGAAATCCCATGGCGCCTCAGTAGGTGGTTGGAAAGATTCGTGGTGTTTCCGTGGTACTTAACTTGAGCTTTACATAGTCTACATACAGCGAGCAACTTATTTAGGACATCTCCATCCTTGCAAAATCCGAAGTGTTTCCACACACTGGACTGTAATGTTGGTTTGAAAATTTCCCGCTCGCCGGCTTCTCCTCTGCTATCCGCCATCATGCTATGTTTTGATTTGTGCTGCTGCTGGCGCGTGACGATGTCACAGACAGGCAGACTGAATCGGGTAACGTTTAACGCCTTTATCATTAAAAGTGCTAAAAAAAACACAATATAAAAGTCTGACGTCCAATCCAATGCGTTATTTCCTAGTATCGATAAAATCGATTGATTACCTTTTTAAAACGATATTAGATCGATGTATGTCGTCCAGAAGGCCAACTTGCCGAGCACAGATCGTTGTAGTTGGATCGTAGGAAAATAAATCGATTCATCGATGTAGTGGATGAATCGTTACACCCCTAGGTTTATGTTACGGTTTTGGTTCTTCATGTCCCGGGTGGAGCTCGTATGAAAAATGCAAGTGTTGTTATTTCCCAGTAAAACACTCGTGTCTATGCAAAGTATTCTAATGCGTTTCAATCCATTACACTTATTTTGAAAATGGATATCATGCCATGCTGAAGTGATTTTATTTTCCTACAACTGCACATCCTAAAGTGTTTTTTTTTTTATTCCTCTTTCTACAGTAAATGTTTCAGTATTTGTTTTTCTCACCCCACCAACCTGCACACTGATTGGCCAGGGCTCCACCCACATGACCCTGTTTGCTCCAAGAGGTAGAAAACCGGCTAATACCCTGTCCACACTAGGGATTTTGTACCGATACGATACTACTTTCGTACCGCAACACCTGTCCACACTAGCAACTATACCGGTACTGTAGTGGTATAACTGTATCGGTACGAAACCCACAAATGTATGGGTTTCGTACCGGTACAGTATCGGTACTGTAGCGCTTCGCTGTAGTGTGGACAGATGAAGCAGCTCTGTATCGATACAAATATAATGCGCATGCGCAAAGTCACACACCTCAATCGATGTCTTCGCTGAATAAAATAGTGAAGAACAGAGATTCGTTTGTTTCTTTCTCAACTGCCTCACGCATTTTATACGATTCGGCTGAATAAATGACCACCAGAAATACAGACTGTACACTGACAACAAAAAGCACACACACGTTGTTTCATCCGCCATATTCTTGGAAGGAAGTTACTCGGTAACCATGGAAACATTTCGCGCACGCGCATTTCAACTACCGTGAAAGAAAACCGCAAACATTTCTTGCTAGTGTGGACAGATGCACTAAACTGTACCGGTATAGACCCCTTCGCAGTAAACGTCATTCATACGTAAGCGGAAATTGCGCGCGCAGCCTGGACCCAAAAAAGACTCAGAAATGCCTAGTTGTTGTGTTGTCGGGTGTCGGAATCGTAGCAGTGATGGGGTTAAAATGTACAGAATTCCAGCAGGATCTCACCCATTCCAAAAAAATCGCGACGTCTATGGCTACAAGCCATCAAACGTGTAGACTGGGATGAAAGCGCCATCAAAAATGCGCGGGTTTGCAGCGCCCACTTCATCACAGGTAAGATCAGGCTATTTATTAAATCTTTCTTTTTTATTCTTTCTAGTCTTCGTTTATTGATGTAGCAAAATACTTTGGTAACGTTTGTCTGATTAGCTGGGTCATAGTTACACAATGTAATGAATATTGTTAGCATGTTAACTTAGCTTTGCATGCAATTTTGTTCGTAGGAGAGGTCTCGCTTGACTCAAGCAGTCCAGATTTTGTGCCATCATTATTTGCGTATGCCGAAAATCACAATTTTAAAGCAAGGATGGAAAGGTAAAATTGTGTGCCCTCACTCTAAATGCCAACTTACGCTGACTGCTCTAACCTAGCTCCCGCCCCGTTCAGTTTCATTTCTGCTCTCTGCCTCTCGCTTTTTACGCAGCTCTGATTTCTCTTAGCTGCACTCTTTACACTATCGTTCTTTTCATGCCATCACCTCCTGCAAATTGCTGTTTAGTGTTGGTATTTGCTGTTGTAGCTAAAGCCACATTGCCATCACATCACTGGCATGATTTGATTAAAACAAAATGAATATGAATGTCCCATTGTTAATCAAGTTGTACATGCCCGCACATAATATAATCATATGCGTCTAAAGACGTGTAGGCACGAAGTTTTTCGTGGGTGTACACTGAAGTCTGGTCAATAAGGTACGAGTATATATCTGGCCATTGTATACCAGGTAACTTACTAACATCATCCGTCCACTCTTTAATTAAATACGGATCCGGTAGGCGATGTGCACTTGTTAGAGTTAACTTATTTATGTAGCATTCTCGATCTTGTAACGACAATTGTTTGGCATAATCTGACAGCTCATAATGCTGGTCTATGGGCAGCGCCATTGTTTCTGGGTCCAGGCTGCGCAACGGTCGGTTTGTTTACAAACATGCGAAAGGGTCTATACTTTGTATCGATACAGTTATACCACTTTCGTACCGGTACAAGTGTGAACACAGCAAAAATGTCCAATTGGAGAAAGGTTATAATGGCACCGATCATCCAAACACATGATTGCCATATTGATAAACAGATGGCTGCTGTGTGGTGCGAGGGGGACGGGGAGGGGGGGAATGCAGATGATCGCTTCAGCTTTGTGGAATTGTTTGTGTGGGCGGGTGTGTGTGTTTGCCCCTGACAAAAATAACTGTTTGACAGTGAAGCTCACAGCGCATTGGGCAAGAGAGAACAGTCTGTGCTATATTTGAACACACACACACACACCTATTCTTTTCTGCCTGCTTCTGTCGCCACTTTTATTTGTGGAGAATTTAATTATATTTGTGGAGTCGTCTCCCCCTCCCCCCCCCCCCCATCATTACACACACACACACACACACACACACACACACACACACACAGCTGTTCATTTCCACTTCCACACACTTCAGCTGAATCATGTCGTGTTGAGTAGCAACAGGGAAATGAGGTGTGTGTGTGGTCCATTCACATGCTAACAACTCACTCACACGGCAGCTCGCGATGAACATGACGATGAATGAGCCGACAGGTCAGCAGCTGCAGTGTTAAACACACACCAGCTTCCCTCTTGACCTTTTTTACCCTGGCGTGAGGAGCAGATACACAGCGTGGTGATAAACTGTTGGAAAACTTTCACTTCTGTAAAATAGCGATGATGATGATGGAGATAAAACACGACTAAGATGGCACCGGTGAAGGAGACGACAAAGAAGCAGAGCGATTTTACGTGCAGCGTGCGCGCACACCACAGGAGCCACAAAAACACACAACACGTTTTCCTCAAGGGCCAGGTTGCCCTTTAGTTGCCATGGTTACTTTACTGTCATGGTCTCCAGAGAGAGCAGTCAAAATCAGTAAGCCTGAGATACAGACACACACACACAAACATGTGGACACACAAACACCTGGATAAAGATACAGTGGTGCTTGAAAGTTTGTGAACCCTTTAGAATTTTCTATATTTCTGCATAAATATGACCGAAAACATCATCAGATTTTCACACAAGTTGTAAAACTAAATAAAGAGAACCCAGTTAAACAAATGAGACAAAAATATTATACCTGATCATTTATTTATTGAGGAAAATGATCCAATATTACATATCTGTGAGTGGCAAAAGTATGTGAACCTTTGCTTTCAGTATCTGGTGTGACCCCTTTGTGCAGCAATAACTGCAACTAAACGTTTGCGGTAACTGTTGATCAGTCCTGCACACCGGCTTGGAGGAATTTTAGCCCGTTCCTCCGTACAGAACAGCTTCAACTCTGGGATGTTGGTGGGTTTCCTCACATGAACTGATCGCTTCAGGTCCTTCCACAACATTTCGATTGGATTAAGGTCAGGACTTTGACTTGGCCATTCCAAAACATTAACTTTATTCTTCTTTAACCATTCTTTGGTAGAACGACTTGTGTGCTTAGGGTCGTTGTCTTGCTGCATTACCCACCTTCTCTTGAGATTCAGTTCATGGACAGATGTCCTGACATTTTCCTTTAGAATTCGCTGGGATAATTCAGAATTCATTGTTCCATCAATGATGGCAAGCCGTCCTGGCCCAGATGCAGCAAAACAGGCCCAAACCATGATACTACCACCACCATGTTTCACAGATGGGATAAGGTTCTTATGCTGGAATGCAGTGTTTTCCTTTCTCCAAACATAACGCTTCTCATTTAAACCAAAAAGTTCTATTTTGGTCTCATCCGTCCACAAAAGATTTTTCCAATAGCCTTCTGGCTTGTCCATGTGATCTTTAGCAAACTGCAGACGAGCAGCAATGTTGTTTTTGGAGAGCAGTGGCTTTCTCCTTGCAACCCTGTCATGCACATCATTGTTGTTCAGTGTTCTCCTGATGGTGGACTCATGAACATTAATATTAGCCAATGTGAGAGAGGCCTTCAGTTACTTAGAAGTTACCCTGGGGTCCTTTGTGACCTCGCCGACTATTACACGCCTTGCTCTTGGAGTGATCTTTGTTGGTCGGCCACTCCTGTGGAGGGTAACAATGGACTTGAATTTCCTCCATTTGTACACAATCTGTCTGACTGTGGATTGGTGGAGTCCAAACTCTTTAGAGATGGTTTTGTAACCTTTTCCAGCCTGATGAGCATCAACAACGCTTTTTCTGAGGTCCTCAGAAATCTCCTTTGTTCGTGCCATGATACACTTCCACAAACGTGTTGTGAAGATCAGACTTTGATAGATCCCTGTTCTTTAAATAAAACAGGGTGCCCACTCACACCTGATTGTCATCCCATTGATTGAAAACACCTGACTCTAATTTCACCTTCAAATTAACTGCTAATCCTAGAGGTTCACATACTTTTGCCACTGACAGATATGTAATATTGGATCATTTTCCTCAATAAATAAATGACCAAGTATAATATTTTTTGTCTCATTTGTTTAACTGGGTTCTCTTTATCTACTTTTAGGACTTGTGTGAAAATCTGATGATGTTTTAGGTCATATTTATGCAGAAATATAGAAAATTCTAAAGGGTTCACAAACTTTCAAGCACCACTGTACACATCTAAACATGTGGATATGCACAAATAAACAAGCACACATGCAGACAAATGCATGTGGCCACATAGCTGCACGTGCATGCATACACACGTAGGTACTCAAGTGTGCACGCAAACACACACTAGTGACTCGGTGTACTTTTACTTGGCAGAGTTACACATGGAGAAATCAGTAAGAACACTGTGTGTTTGAGTGTGTGTGTGAGATATAGCGGCAATATTGCATTCGATATTGAACTGAAAGCAGTATTGTGTGTAAAATCCATCATGTACAGTGTGACTTGTGCGGTTGGTCTGGACGAGTTCAGATCAACACTCACATCTTCGCACACTGCATGTTTATCATTCAACCTGTTCTCACACAATAGTTTTACACAAAGAGCAGGAAGGAATTTCATCCTTTACAGTTCCTCCACTCTGACTTCATCATTTAACTTCAGTAATTTTACTTCTAAAAAAAAAAACCTCACTTTTGTACATGATGTTTGTGTTCAGGGTTAATTGTGATGAGCTCCATTCTGTCATGTTCGAGCTATCTGTGCTTAAAGTCTCTCAGGTTTAATGTCTCACAAAATAATGGATGCGTCAGAATATTATTGCTCTTCTATCTTCTCTGGAAGCTCGTTAGATTAGAAGGGAAAGGGACCGAAAGTGAATCAGAAAAAGGTGACGTGACGTAAAAGTTCACTTTATATTCACGCTTGACGCCACGATGAAGTTTTGTCTTTTCGAAGTCCGTTCATGAGCCAGTCACGCGATCGTGTACTGTATGAGGTGTTGAGAGTTTTTCTTACGAAGGAGACGATTATCGTATCACAGGCATCAGTCGTAAGTGAAAGGCTCGTGTGAACAGTTTGCCTTTTCCGTCCTCCAGGTTCGAATTTCCTGTGCAACACCCACATCATTCCCGTGAAGAACGAAGAGGGCGTGGTCATGATGTTCATCTTGAGCTTTGACTACATCCTGGACGACGGGAGCATGGACTCGCTGGAGCGCATCAACCACACGTCGCCGTCCAGACCCCAACACAGTGAGGCTAATAACTAACACAGCGTCTGTCTGCTGCTACTCCCCACCCCCCCACCCCACTGTACACCACAAGAGCGTTAAAACGGGAATTTTCTGGAAATCCTAGAAGACAGGAGGAGTGGATAGGAGAGATTTTAAAAAAGGAGATGAGCGAGAACAGGAAGAGAAGTAGAGGGAAGGAGTGGATACAAGAGAAGAGAAGAGAATTTCTCATAAATGATCTCTGTAATATGGATATTAAGAAAATCCGGGGGGGGGGGAGAATTGGATGACTGTGTGTGAAAAAGAGAGAGAGGACAGTAGCCATAGCTGTATTTTCCAAGTAGCCCAGGAGGTCAAATTTTGGGGTGGGGGTGTCAATATTTATGCACCTTGGGACCAGAAAATGTCACCCTTCTCTGTGCTTTTTATTTTGTGCAGTTGGCAGCAGATACACACCATCTCCATTACAAAGTCGTATTTCTCTCACACATCCCAATTAATAACCCATGCAAATCTGTCCACAGGTATCATAGCAACAGAGAAGGGTGTGTGTGTGTGTGTGTGTGTGTGTGTGTGTGTGTGTGTGTGTGTGTGTGAGAGAGAGACCATTTAGGAAGGAGCTGTATACCAAAGAGTTTGCATTGCCAAAGTAGTGGTTGTGTCAGAATTATTAGTTATTCTGCGGTGAATTAAATCAATGCACCTGTGTATCTCTCTCTCTCTCCACTCTAAAGACCCCAGAGGAAGCTCTGAAATAGAAAAGTAAAGGTTCACATTTTCTTAAATGTCAGAAAAGGACTCTCAGTAACCCTGTTAATGATGTGTGGCTTCTGAGTGTGACGAGGAAGAATGAAGGGAAGGTCCCTAAAACAGATGCAGGTCCTGTGGGAGGCTCGGGGCTCGCGTTTGATCCGGGATATAAATAGACCTGCTTGGCCAGTGATTTAATTAATGCCGGCATGGGATTTAAACACTGAGCAGAGATAGAGAGGGAGAGGGATGATTGGTGAGGACAAAAGAGGAAGGAGAGATATTGGGAGAGAATGATCGAGGAGGAGCGTGATCAAGAGAGAAGGATGGAGAGGAGATCTGAAACGGTAGCGGCGGGAGAGAAAAAGAAAGTTAGAGAGAACAAGAGGAGCGTAGGAGGGGAAAGAGATGTTCGTAAGGACGCACAGAACTTGTTCCGATTTATAAACGTTTGGAAAATGAGCCGTTTCGTAAAAGTCCCGTTTCACGTGCTAACTTTTAAACGTTATGATCGAAAACTATGCAAAAGGAGTCTTTTTTCAATTCAACAGATGGGCCAGTTGCATAAGGCTGGGCAGACACTGTGCGATTTTTGGCCCGATTTTCACTCGTGGGACTATTTTGGAGACCGGGCCGATTTTTGGCTCAATCGTGCGTCTCGGATCGTGTAGTATACATGGGGTAACGACAAGCGATTAACACCTCACGACCTCCTCCCGATCGATCGGATGAAAATCAAACATGTTTGAAATCCTGGTCGCCCCTCGTGAGGCTATCGCACTGTTGAAGCAGTGTCACGAGCCGATTTTACCTCAACCTGTCACACTACACATGCGCGAACACAGATACGGAAGAGAAAACAAACACTGAGCAGCACTTCCGGTCTCCTCTTCTTCTTCACGTAGATGGGATTTATGGCTCTTTGATGGGATCCGCATCTTTGTGATCCGTTCTTTGAAAAGAGCCGTTCAAAAGACTGGCTCATTTGGCTCTTTTTTAAAAATATTTATTCAGTTTTAAGAAGACAGCGTCTAAAGAAGCCAGATCCCGCTGTTTAGACAGTGACATCAATATTTCTGGACATACCTTTTATATAAAGCAACCTAGACTTACATTATTGTAACCCCTAAACCAGGGGTGGGCAATTATTTTTTCCATGGGGCCACATGAGACACAGAAAATTTTGTGGAGGGCCGGATCAAAAGGCTGAACTAAATTCTGCATAATATTAATTGTATTTCTTTATATAAAGCAATAAATAACATTGTTTTTACAAGCTGCTAAGACTGGTAAGAGTCTGGAAAAAACGAGGTTGCCTTACAAAAAATGTCATTTATTCAATCAAATTCCCCAAAACAATGGTTAACAAAATGTGAACGTTTGTACCATTTTTTTTTCAGTCACATTCACCCCAAAACACAATAAAGACATCACAATATTGTCTTTCTGCTCCAAATATCAAGCAAGATACATCATATTATAATAATGATGCCCACATTTGTAGTCTAATCACCTCATTTGGTGCTTTTCGGATCTGCTCTCCGCAAACTAAACACACGGCTTTATCTCTGACTTCAGTAAATAAATACTTAGCAGTCCATGTTTTGTTGAAAGCCCTGCATTCGGCATCTACCTTTCTTCTTTTTGCGGACATTTTGGGGGCGAAAGTCTTCTTGTGACCTGCTCGCAACAACGTCACACTATGTGATTGGCTGGACCGTTTGAAGGATGACGTACAAGTTTGTGGTTGGTCTGGACAAATTACGGAAGTAGTTATCGCGGGATTCGGTTTCGTGGGATTTCACGTCATGTTCATGTCGCGCGCATTGCGTTTTTGTTGAACACAACTTCAAAATAAAAGCAATGCACATTCAGTCCATGCATGAGGTAAAATTAGAAAATACGTTTATTTTGTAATTTCTAATTAACCTTACGCGGGCCGGTCAGAATGAACCAAAGGGCCGGATGCGGCCCGCGGGCCGGAAAATGCCCAGGCCTGCCCTAAACGCTCATAAATAACCATTAAAAAACAATGAGGGCTTCAATGAATGTCCATGCAGAACGGCTTTTCTGTAAAAAAAAAAAACCCACTCAAGAACATACTTATCAAGAATGCAAGAATATTTTATAGAAAAACACTTGTTTTACAAAAATATTTAAGTCTGAGATACAAAACAGATAAATAAATAAAATACACAAAAATGGAGCAAACAAAATGACGATAGAATAAATTAAATGAACGTCCGTGCAAAGTAGTTTTCCCACAATATTATCATTAATATCACACAACAACATTATAAACTATCTGAAACACAGTACAGAAAAAGAACGACAGAAAGAACGGCTCCCCCAGCTCGAGACTCGGTTCTCATCGTTCATGCCTAGGAGCCGTTCAAAAGAATCGGTTCGTTCGCGAACATCACAACACTATATCACGTTGCAGTTCCGGATACAAGAATCTGGAAGTATGGAAGTACAGTGTGAGCAGTCAGATCGCATCGGATCGTATAGTGTGAGAACAGGAATCGTAAGCTGCGTGCTGTTTCCCCCTGCGATTCACTCGTACAGTGTGAGCAGCAGCTAAATACCGCGATTGAAAAAAAAATCGCACAGTGTCTGCCCAGCCTAAGGTGTTCAAGTCCTCTATATTAAATGACACCCCAGGAAGCCCCGCCCACTTGACTTTATTTTACATCAGAAGTGTTTCGGGTGGTGCTTTTGCATGCGGCGCACTCGCTTTCTGTCAAAGTGACTGAAGAATGTTTTCGTTATAAGAACGAGTAACATGAAATGTAATCTATTGTTTGTTCAGCTTTTAACTGTTACAATTATGACAGTACACCAAGCACTCATCAGGTAAAGCCTCCGATGACTAGAGCTTAACTTGATGGCTGAGATGATTCAGATCACAATCTGCTGCTGCGATGTGTGTGAGGGAGCGAGAGAGAGAATTCATTCGACTTTGATGAGCGACTATAGCGAACGCTTCATTTGATATTTGCCCTTTCTCGCCTCCTTTCTGCATCGTATCGATGCTGACGCCCCAGTTTTCTCCCATCAACGATATTTCTGTCTGACACCCGAGCACATCCTGCTAAAAATTCCTCACATTGCCTTGCTGCAGAGATTTACTGCAGTCTAACAAACACCGGAGCCTCCTGTAGCAGCGGCTATCCGTCAAATTTAATCAGAAATCTTCCTCAGCAGTTAGTTTCTACGTTATGGCCGAATAATAACAGACACGGGATACTTTGAGCAAACAGTTTTCAGTCTTTGAGAATGTTATGAATGAGTTGTATACGTTAGGGATTATATGATATCCTGGATCGGTTCCTGCTTAGCGTTTCCATCATTTAAAATAACAAGTAATGCAAACTGTACAATGTTTCTGACCTTTTTTTTTTTTTTTTTTATAGGCTGCACTACTTGCATGAAAACAAAATCGGAAACATTTTGTTCGGCTGTTGGTTTGTGAGCAGGGTCAGTCCATGAAATGGGGTTACCAAAATGTGACACAGAGGGAGTCACTTAAAACAATTTACAACTGAAAACAACTTTTATTTCCATGAAGCATTGACCGTATAAGAAAATATAACATAGTTGTTAAGAGAACTCCTGCTCTACAATGTATGATAAAATCCATAAATATTTACCCGGTTGCTAATGTAACAAGGACACGAACAAGCTTTTAAAAATAAAGGAAAAATATTGATAAAATCAATTTTTTGCTTTTATTTGCTTACTTTAAACATTAACACTGAATAAGAATTCATTAGAAATATTAGTTCAACATCATAAACACTGAAAATATGAAATGCCAGTATTTCACAAACTTCATAAAATCTCTAAGATTTGAACAATAACAACAGTCATTAACAGGAAACAGTTTCTTCCTATATGGGGTAAATGAGATTATTGAATTCATCACTTTACTCAGCCCATGTTTACATTAGACCGTATCAGCGGATCATCAGATTAACGTTTTTAAAACGATTAGTGTGCACACAGCAACGCCAATACACGATTCGCGTGCACACAGCAACACCAATACACGGATACGCTCGGCTCCGCAGGCATCCTGCGCTCCAAATCACTCCGCCCTGAACAGCGAGTGCCCTCTGGAGGGTGCGCACTCCGGCCCTGCGCAGCTCACAGAGCGCGCGAGTGGAGTGAACAAGCAGTGATTCGGGACTGAGCCGCTGTGTGTGAGATCTCAGTGCACATCACTTACCACTTGCAAGTGGAAGGATGGCAAGCCTAAAGACAATCATAACTACACAATGGGCAGTATTTACATCAGTATTTGCAGTATTTTCATACTTTTATACTCTTTAATGAAAGGTGATACAAGGCGGAAGTCCGCGCCGTTTTTCAGCAGTCGCGTCACATGACCAACGCCAGCGAATCAGGAAGGTGGATGTCACAGTGACGTTGTCCAATGAGACGCCAGCTAGAGCTCAGCACAGCGTATCCGCGTATTCTGAATGTTTACACAGCACCGGAGCGGACACGATCTGGATTGAATACGTGGAGGCTGGCGGATTCCCGTTTCCCGGCGTTTCCAGGCGATTTAATGTAAACGGACAGTGCATCCGCGAAGAAAACGAGACAGATACGGTCTAATGTAAATGTAGCCTTAGTCACACTTATATCTGCACTTCTCTAGAGCACGTGTTGTGATGTGTGAGATCCCGCGAGAAGTTATCTCGCGTCAGTTCAGCTGACCTAGATTGAGTAAATACCGTATTGGCTCGAATATAAGACGGTGTTTTTGTTGTAAAAAATAGCTCTTAAAAAGGGGGGTCGTCTTAAATTCGCGGACTAGACAAAATGCCGCCAAAAACGAAAGTGAAAGTGAGGACAGTGAGAGTGAGCAAAGTGAGGCTGAGGATCTCTGTGCTGAGTAGCTGTAATTTAGCAAACTACCCTTTCCATTGTTTCAGTTGTTTATTATTGTAAACCTTAATGTATTGTTTAAAGCATTTGCACTGTTCTGCAAATTTATTCCATATACCCGTAGGCTATGGGAAGTTAATGCATTGACATTCTGAAGTTTATGAACTTTCAATCTAAACCTGACAAATTTGTTGAATTAATGCAATTTAAATGTTTTAATTTGGCTTGTCTAGTAGCCTGCAGTTTAGCCTCTTTTTTTTTTTTACTTCTATGAAAGTGTTCATGGAAATGAGACTGAAATGACCTCTATTTAAATGTGAAAAACAAAAGCCTCTAATTTTAAACAGAATTTTGAAATAAATATGCTTTATATGAATGAACATTTGGTCTTCAAAAAACTTTTTCCCCAAAGATGAACTTGGAAAAGGGGGGGTCGTCTTATATTCGGGCCAATACGGTAGGTCTCGCAGGTTGTGAACGAACCAGGAAGTGAGTGGACGCTAAGTTAGGATGTGAGAAAAAACATCGATAATTTCTTTTATTGCCGTTTGTTTAAATTTCTTTCTACCTACATCGTTTTATAGTATATTCTTCTTTATATTAAAAACATCAATCATGATTTCAACTCGTTTTATCATTTTTTATAAGCCTGGTTTCTAACGTAACACGGCAGGACACCACAATGTTACGTTCACAACCTATTTTTAGTGGATGAATTCGAAGCTAAATAGTTTATAGAACCTTCTTAACTTTATTATGCGAGTGTAAAACTAAATTGCAAGTACCATGAAACTAATTTTATTGAAATTCTCAGAAAGTAATGAAGGTTTATTTAAGCTCAAAGTCAGCAAATATTCCATGTCACAAAAAACGTGTCATCCGTGTCCAGTCACAGGGGAAGAAAATGTTTCACATTTTTTTATTTATTTTATTTCTTCAAACAATATTTATGGATAATCTGCTAAATATTTCTTTAAATCATGGAAATTAAAGATGAAATGATTATGTAAACCCGGACCAATGAAAAGTAACATCATTTCATGGACTGACCCAGCACTCTCTGAACATGTTTTTGTCAAGTTTGTGTTTGAACAACTAGCGATGTGTCGTGAGAAGCCACCGAAAAGTAGCTACTGTTTGAGCAAGAACTAAAAAAAAAAAAGCTCCCGTGTTCCTTTAAAAGGGTCCTGTGAGTGGAGAGTAAGAGCAAAGTCGGAGCGTATCAATTATAGTGAAGACTTTTTAATACCTTTACATGACGTTTTGACTTTGTGCCCCAGCAGGAAAGGGCCGTTTCTTCCGTTTTCGCTTCCCAATGCCACTAAGCATGTTGGGGCTGAGTAAGCAGTCCCTTCCCCAGGAGGACCCCGACGAGGTGACCGTCTACTCGCCTGAACAAATGGACATGCACTCGTCCTGCTCGTCCTCTTCCTCCCTGTCTCTCTCACTCTCACCGCATGAGCTCCGCCCTTCCACACAAGACAGCTGCAGCCCTTCCTACGCCAATGACACCAGGGCTCTGATTGGCCAGAATCTGCTGGACGACTCCTCTCCTGCCTCTGGGCCTGAGGACCAGTCCTCGCCACGGGACACGAGGGAAAGGACGGAACCTTCCGGGTCAGTGGGCAGCGGGAGTGTGTGTACGCTGCGCAGAGCCTCGTCCACGCATGACCTCGACGGCTTCAATACGCCCGCGGACAGGACGTACCGCGGTCGCCATGCTAGCGAAGGTACATGCACAACACGCACAACTTTCTGACAGTAGAAACAAAATGACAATTTAGCTATTGAGGCGATCACACATCACGTCGACTCCAGAATTATTGGCACCCTTGTTTAGAATGGGCAGATCTTATTGTACATGATTCAAACGGAGGATCCCAATAATTTCATGGTCGACTGTAGGTCTGTCTCACACAGACACACCCATTCATTCATAGTCACACAGCCCAGCTCTTATCTTTCCACTTCTCACCCTCCCTGCCTCCTCTCTCCTTCTAACGCCCCTCCTTCAGACAATGGGCGAAGCATTAAAGGTATCCTCACCAACTCTGTCCTACTGCCTAATGAGCACGTGCCTGCCTGCCCGCCTACCACCTGGAAGCATGCCAAGCCACATAAACACCAGGACATGAAAATGAATGCCCTGCTGGGATATGCTCGATGCTCTTATTAAAAAGCACTGCACTCAGAATTATAGGCAGCATGTGATGTGTGTACATGTGTGAGTGCTTGTGCATGTCAGGGCTGCAAAGTGAATTATCAGGAGTGTCTTGTCTCCATGCAGGTTTTTTTTTTTTTTAAACCATTTTCCAGCAACCAGTTAGATCAAAACCCTAATACAGGGCTTTTCAAAGTGTGGGGCGCGCCTCCCCTGGGGGCGCCAGAGTTCTTCGGGGGGGGGCGCAACGTGAGGAAACATAAACCAGAATAAGTTACTATTGCGGACATTTAGCGAACTTCAGCTAGCCTTTGCCAGAGACAAAATGGATTGATTTTTAGTACCTAAAGCTACAGTGAGTGAGGAGACAGAGTCTGGGCCAAGCAAAAAACCAGACCCTCCAGGATTTCGCGATGTTGCGATTTGCAAATTCAACCAATCCCCGCAACCTTCCCGCAAATTTGACCAATCGTTGGCGTCGTCTTGAGGTGACGTCGACAAACTACCTTCCGCCTTACTTCCGTGTATACGTTCAAGAGAAGCAGCATGCGCACAGTGTTGCCAGATTGGGCGGTTTTAAGTGCATTTTGGCGGGTTTTGAACATATTTTGGACTGGAAAACGTCAGCAGTATCTGGCAACACTGCATGTGCGAGTCAGTGTTTATGTAGGCTTAAATTCTGTTACTGAAAGTGTTATGTTTACAGTGAAGGACTGTGTGCACTTTACATTATTTTTTTACTTAATACAGGAAATTAATGGATGCCAACATTTTTGCCAAAATGGTATTTTATTTTCCATTGTTTAGGCAGCTTCAGCATCATACTGTGAGATTCTGTTCAAATTGTTTTTTTTTCTCTTCTATGAAGCCTGAGCCATTTACTTTATTAGTTTATAATTATTGTTTAATTTAGTCTTCAGGAGAGACTGCCTGCACACAGTACTAGTATTAATAGTGTTTTTTTCTAACATGAAAGCTGAGACATTCATATTATATTATATTTGAAGGTAACTTCATGTTGTGCTGTGAGGTTCTCTGCACTTTAACTTTTGAACCAACAGGTGCATTTGGATAAGTAAAGCCTATTTTTCTGCATTTTTGTAGTCCTGGTAATCTTTTATTATTGGTAAAGTTGTTTATAGGACCATTTCTCAGTGTTTTTGTTTTTTTAATCAATAGTTTTTCGGTAATAACGTAATATTTAACTTATCACTCAATTTTAATCACGAAAAGAGAAAATCGCAACAATTTCTCGCAGCTTTCACTTCCTCCCGCAATGTAATCGCAACAAAAACCTAAAAAAACACCGCAACTTTCATCGCAATTTTTTGGAAAACCCCCTGCAACATCAGACATTTTAGCCCGCAACAATCACAAAAAGGCCCGCGGAATCCTGGGGGGACTGAAAAAAGAAGGAAGTATGACCACGATTATTTAAAGTTTGGATTTTCATGGACTGGATCTGAAGATGCTCCACTGCCACAGTGTGTTGTCTGCCAAGAGGTGCTAGCTAACGATGCTATGAGATGTTTTAAAAAGAAAAGCACAGATGTTTACAATGTGTAAAAGAAAAAAATAAAAATGTGTACAACAACCATTTTTTTAAAATACGAATGGAACATTAAGTATAGCAACAACAAAAATTGTAAGGGGGGGGGGCGCTGTTGTTTATTTGCTCTCTGAGGGGGGGCTGACTCTCCCACACTTTGAAAACCCCTGCCCTGATAGAATCATACTCACTTTTATAAAGCGATCAGCCATAACATTAAAACCACTGACAGGTGAAGTGTATAACATTTGATTGATTAGCTCGTTATAATGGCATCTGTTAAGGGGTGGGATATATTAGGCAGCAAACGAACAATCAGTTTTTGAAGATGATGCGTTGGAAGCAGGAAAAATGGGCAAATGTAAGGATCTGCGAGACTCTGACAAGGGCCAAATTGTGACGGATTGACAGCTGGGTCTGAGCATCTCCAAAATGGGAGGTCTTGTGGGATGCTCCAGGAGTGCAGAGATTAGTAGCTATCAAAAGTGGTTCAAGGAGGGACGACCAGAGAACCAGCGACATGGTCATGGGCACCCAAAACTCATGGGGGAAGGGTGAGGGCTAGCCTGTCTGGTCCCATCCCAAAGAAAGGCTACTGTAGCACAAAGTAGAGCCGGGCGATATGGCCTAAAAAAAAAAATCTTTGATTTTTTTCACAAAAAAATCTGATTTTCGATTTTTTTCCCCCTACTAAAAATCAAGCTACAGGTGACAAAGAAATGGTTCAAAGCAAGTTTTGCCTTCATTTTGTTTTCACTTAAATTTCCCATTTGGGGTTAAAGTGCAACCAGAAACCAAAAAACAAGCTTGTAGATGAGATGGCAGACCATGCCATTGTAAACAGTGAGAACATACAGTAACTTTTTTAGAAAGCTTTCTCCAACAGTTTCAAACTGGCACTGACGCAATGCACCCTCAAACTTAAAAAAAAAAATAATAAATGCCCCCTCAAAAAATAAATAAATAAATAAATAAAATTGTCCTTTTCGATAAAACTCGACAAAATAGTTTTTTGTCACCGTGCCCCATTCTTATCATAAGGCACACAGTTCGAAAATGTGTCTGGGACGGTTGCTTGCTTTACTTTGGATGGTGCGCTCGTGCTGCGTTCATTCCGCTGGGAGCAGCACTTCTCCCGCTCCACTGCATGCTTCTGTTTAAGGCGTTGGAATAAATTCATCATGCTGCTTTTCTTTGGAAGCAACCGTTTTCAAACATACCTTTGCCATGTTGTTTGTGTGTGTCTATGGCAAGCGTGCGGGAGGAGGGCTATAGTGTCGGTGCCCGATCCGTTCTGCACATACGTAGAGGGGAGCATCGGTGGCGGAAGTTGAAACTGGGAGAAAACCGATTTTCATAAAAACACATCGTCCTTAACTGTAAATTCGAATTAATTGATAAAATCGATTTATCGCCCAGCTCTAGCACAAAGTGCTGAACAAGTTAAAGCCGGCTATGTTAGAAAAGTGTCAGAACACACAATGCATCACAGTTTGCTGCATATGAGGCTGCGTCGCTGCAGACCGGTCAGTGTGCCCATGCTAGCTCCTGTCCACTGCCAGAAGTTCCTACAATGTGCACATGAGCATCAGAACTGGACCAATGGAAGAAGGTGGCCTGGTCTGATGAATCCTATTTTCTTTTACATTGTGTGGATGGCCAGGGGTGTGTGTTATGGCTGATCGGTGTATAGGGTAGAACATATTGGCAGCGTTGAGTGGTATATCAGATTTATTCCATTCAGCTAGCATGATGTTGAACAAGTCAAAGACGAGTAGCTGAATGGAATATATCTGATATACTACAAAAAAAGCAATTATTATTATACTACATATACATTCCTTTCAGGTGTTCAACGTGTCTTTCGGTTTCAAAATTCTCTCAAAAGCTTCCATATTTTGTAACAAAGCAAATCTGGCAGCCATGTTTGTTTGCAAATTATCCCAGTCGCTCGCTGGCATGGAAGTTTTACGTCTCTCACGTGTGACGTCATGTTGTCTTGACAGCCATGCGATATCGTAAACCATATTCGATGCTCATTCTCCATTGGGTAGAGTAGAGTGACGTAATACACGTAGGATAAGCGATACGCTAACAATATCGCATGCTATCAAACCAAACGTAACAGAACACGTGTTTTTATTCCATTGAAAAAGTGTCCTGTATGGATAATAATAATGAATATTGAAATTGCATAACAAAAATCCACAGGATTTGTGATGCAGCGAAACAGACCGACCTCAACGAGTGCCTTCTGAAAGTTTCCCCTCAGTTTTATTTTCCAGTGCTATTTATATTCCTCAGTGTAGTGAACGTGAGACCGTTATTTCGATCCCTTTTTCAACATCAAAAAGTGACACGAGGGCTATTTGGTTAAAGGTCCCATGGCATGGTGGCTTGTTGATGCTTTAAACGGGCTCGTGGAGGCTTCCGGATGTTATATCCGCAGCCTTTCTCGAAATGAACCCTCGGCACGTAAATATAGACTCCTGGGAGAAAGCCCCATTTCAGCGCTTTTCCCAGTGCGTCGTTTTGCTAATGAGAAGCAGGAGGTGGGGAAGGGTAGAGGGTGGGGGTGGGCCATGGGGGGAGGGGGAGGGGCTTGACCAAGCTGCGCGCACACATACTCGCTGCTATCGGCGCCTGTAGCCACGCTGCTAAGACAAAACCCCGTTCTCCCTCGGACTCCTTTCGTAAACTCAACGTGACACAGAGAACAGAGAGTGAGAGTGTTCGGAGTGGTAGTTTACGAACGTATAATACCCTAGGCTTGAACACGCACTCCATAACCAAAGAGGATAGAAGCAGCAACTACAGCAACATAGCGCTTATCCAACAGAAGACATGCATTGCGGAGCAATAGTCAAACATAAGCTCATAAGTTACAGTCAATTTCCAGACTAAACTCAGTTTAACAGAGCATGCTGCATTTGTAGCGCAGATTACCTGGCTAACCGCAGGAAGCGGTTAGCTGCACAGCTAATGTAGCCATTGCTAGGCTAACGCATCGATTTTAAAACACGGCAAAACGACTTAACAGTTATACACTTACTTGTTCGGTGTTTGTGGCTGATGCGGCAGGGATGCTTGGTACGGACCCAGGCTTCAGTGACAGTTGATGTGCAAAACCTGCCCTGTACTGTCCCAAGTTGTGGAAACATTCCTCAGGAAAATGCTTCCGACAAACATACACCGTCTTAGGTAGACTCGACGGCGTATTATTGGAGTAAATAAAATTAAGCCACTGCGTCTTCAGGGGCTCTCCCGTCGGCAGTAAAAACAGACTCTTTTCTGTGTTGTCACATCCATGTACAGCGCAATTTCCATGTTTCGCTTGCTTAGGTGATGCCATGTTGTTGTGTCCTCTATGGTCTCCTCACTACAACTGGGCGGGGCAATCCATACAGTGGGTGGGAATCCAGAGGGGGGGGCGTGGGGATCATCTCCCTTGCTGACATAGGCAAGGGAAGAGCTTATCAACGCGCCGTTTTGACGCGCCATTCTCAAATGTTGGGCGTAGTTTGGTTTACACATTATGAAATTTCTAGCCACTGGGGTGACTTAAGAAGGTCAGAGGAACTCATTTGAACGTTAAAAAACCTCAGAAAGTGAAAATTTCATGCCATGGGACCTTTAAATTGTTTTATAGATACTTTTATATAAGTGATTATTAGTGAATAAATGATCATATTTTTGCCTTAAATATTCCACAAATTATTCTTGTTCATGCGTTTGAGAGAGAAACAGTCATTTGAGTTTCATCACACGAGTGTGAGTGTTTTCATGTGTTTGTGAGTGTACGTGTTGTACAGTGACACACAACGACACACGGCATGATTGATTTGTCTTTTTTTTTTTTTCTTCCCCTCCATATTCGCTGATGTTTTTGCAGCTACATGTCTGTCTTTGTTTTGGATTCATGTTGGAGAGTTTGGCTTCTGATTCGACTATGATCATGACGAGGCGCCAACCATTCTCGAAGCTTTCAGAGCTTTTTAGAACTCGGTTGTGCATTTCATTCTTCAGTATAAACACAGCCTTTCATTTCAGGTGTGCGGTGTGTGTTTATTGAAGCACCTCGGTTCAGAGTAAAGTAATTGCTGTAATTCTCTCTGTCGTGTTTTAGACAAGGCCAAGATGGCAGACTGATTATTTTTCCCCCAATCTGAATCACTCTAACCCCCTCCCCTCCTTCTCTTTCGCTGTTTCTGATTGGCTAGTATCGCGCTCTTGGATGGCTGGGGGTATGGCTTGAGCTTTTCTTATTTGTGTTGTAATCGATCGGCATGACACGTTTCTTTTTGTCTGGTTTTTTTTTTTTTTTGTCTCGTTTTATTTTTAAATAATATTCTGTTTTAAACCCCAAGACGAGTAAGCTGTGCATTGTGAAGGTGTGTGGTGTTCATGTTAGTGCTGTGTTTCTGTGTACTGAATGACAGTCAGCGTTTCTGTGCTATTGTTCTCTCCGTGGATGTGAACAGAAAAGCACAAGCTGAAACGGTGTGTGTTCTCCGACAGGGCCGTTCAGCCAGATCAAGTGCAGTCTTCTGGGCTCCACGTCCGACTCGAACCTCACCAAATACAGCACCATCAACAAGATCCCACTCATCACGCTGAACTTCTCTGAGACCAGCAATGACAAACGCCCCGCCTCACCGCCCTCCTCAGAGAAAACCATCATCGCCCCGAAGGTCAAAGATCGCACGCACAACGTCACGGAGAAAGTCACGCAGGTGAGACGTCAACCAACATGATGACGAAACAATCCAAATATACACTGTACGGACACTTCACACCCATCACACCATTCTCCCCCAGACTGTTGCCACAAACTTGGAAGCGCACGGTTGTATAGAAAGTAGCTTTACAAATTCCCTTCTCTGGAATTAAAAAGCCCAAACCTGTTCCAGGATGAACAAAAAGCGCAGAGCTCCATGAAGTCAGGTTTGGAGTGGAACTCCAAGAACTCGAGGGTCCTGCACAGAACCATGCACTGTGATAATAGTACTGCATGCTTTCGTCTAAACGGGGCGCTGCTGCGACGTCTTACCGAAATGCTGATTGAACCCAGAGTCGCAGTTCTATGCTACTGCACAACATGCAGTCTTTCTCAAAACGATCGTTTCTCCGTGAAAACATCCCAGCAACACCACGTGACAATGTGTCTGATCATCAAATACGTTATAATTACTCCAAAAATATTCCAATCATAGTAGATACACCGTCAGACGGTGCAAAAACGATCCGAATTGGCGTTTTCCAGACCGAGGTGCCATGTTGTTTAGTTGTCGCAGCTGCTTTCGCGAGATTTGACATGGGTTACATACAGTACAAGGTAGGGCTGCACGATTATGGAAAAAATGATAATCACGATTATCTTGATCAAAATTGTAATCACGATTATTCTTGATGCTAGGGAAATCACTTAAATTTTATTTCACTATATTCAAAAAAACAATATGAACAGCTTTCAGTGCAGAATGAAATTTAAAAGAGAAATTCTGATTTCCAAATGACAAATAAATGAAGTTTATCCAAGAAATTACCAAAGGATGAAGGAACTGAAAACTCAGTTGCAACAATTACATAGCATTATACTGAGGCCTACAAGTTTTTAGCTAGAAAGACCAGCCTTTCAACATGCTCTGGCTTTAAACATGAGCGAAGGCAGGTCATGACATTGCCTCCAGTGCTAAATAGTCTGTTGTTCCGACATAGTTAGCTTTTCTCTCTCACCTCAGTCTGTTACCTACTTCCACGCTATCACCCCTTGAAGAAGATACCGCTGCACTGAAGCTCTGCGCACTCCAGTGTTGCCAGATACTGCTGACGTTTTCCAGCCCAAAATATGTTCAAAACCTGCCAAAATGCACTTAAAACCGCCCAATCTGGCAACACTGCAGTGGCTTGCTTGCTTATT